>NC_054373.1:32132634-32327242 GCF_017654675.1 Xenopus laevis
GAGAGAGATAAAACAAGGAATTGTAAGGACTGCCTCTACATATAGTCCAATTGGATTTATCTGCATGTAGAGAACCAAGCAACCCCTCCCTCCACAGGACAATAAATGCCTGTGTGCCCGCTCACTGATTATTCATACTTCATTGGAAACACTCAGATACAATAGAACGCATCAGTTTAAGCTTTTCAGGGGACGCACAGAAAACTTATTTCAATATGGGAAAATGTAAACCAGGGCAATGTGTTAAAACAACCATTTCTTTCAGTATTCAAAGGATATGGCACAGCAGTTCGTCTTAACATTTGAAATACAACATTTCTTGTGTATAAAAGGGGCCTCATTATATACTATGGGGGGCGTGTGCACGCTCTCTGATAGTCACATACACAATCTAAAAGCAATAAGTGATTATTGCAGGACTGGTATGAGGTTGCAGACTATTGGGCAAAGGCTAAATTCAGACAAGAATGTGGCAAAATACAATCTGGTTAGTATTTTAAACCCCATGAACTAATACAATAACTAGGGATGCAATAATCCACTATTTTGGATCAGCACAGCCCAGAATCCTTCTCGAAAGATACGGCAAACCCGAATGAACCAAATCCTAACTTGCATAGTAATTTCGGTCGGGCTGGCAGAAAGATTGGCAAATCCCTGCTGAAAAAGAAGACTCCGAACGAACCTGAATTCGGTGCATCCTAATAATAACATTCTTAGAGGACAACGGCAATTTTTGGACAAAATTGTTATATAAAATCAGGGAAACGATTTAGTATAAAGGAAAGCCCAATTCAGTGCGCATTAATAAATTGGTGGGGACACAACAAATTACATAAAATGCAGGATAAGTAAATAACAGGTAATTAAATTGAGGGTTCACTGTAGTATAAAATGGACACCACAGCCGGGCCAAGAGTATGGGCTAGAGTCCTGCGCGGGTCCATTTTTGGAACCTGTCCGCAACCTGCTTCTTTCCCGCTTGACGCAACGCGAACCCGCAAGTACCCTTATCCGCACCAGACGCGCTGACATCAAGGATCAGGACTGCAGGGCTCTAACTTGGGGCACAAGGACAAGGAGTGATGTAGGGGCCAACTTGTGACAACTGCTGCAAATTTGTGCCCTAAGAATTAAGGGAATTCAATTTACAAAGGGCACAATGACACAGCAAGAAACTTTGATGTTTTTACAAGGGGGTTGTGTATTTTATAAGAGCTGCTGTAGAGAGTCTCACCCTACAACACCCCACCACACAGGACAATGTTATTAGGCAAACATTTCCAACGGTTGACATAATATTTTAATGCAATTACATCAAGGGAGAGTAAATCCCTCACCTATAATATGTGTTCACATAAATCCAGTGACATGATGGTATAACTCCTCCCCCACAATATGTACCTGTAACTAAACAGGACATATATGAGATACTACATGTTCATATAAACTTAACTTCCGTTTAAATTCCCCCAATGTAGTTGTGCATTTAAGTTCTCTGCACTGCCCGGGGAGGAAACGTTTCGTAATAAAGAGAAATCAGTAGCTATTAGGGGAGCCTCTCACCCGGCCATTATCGCACACTTGCCCAAAACTCGCAGCGTCCACAGAGTCAGCGTGCCCATCCCGTTGTTGCTGGGGCGGGGTTAGGGGGGACTGACGGAGATAAACGTCATGGCGCGCGCTGTTCTTTTCCACTGTACACGCAGCCGATACGCGCGGCACCATCTATCCAATCAGAGTGGATAACGGTTGATAAGCCTAATCTGATGGCTAGTTGTAGTGTTTACTTTCTCGCTGGCGCGTAGGAGATGGGCTAATGGGCCTCCACACATAGGGCAAAGGCCAGGGCAACTTGCCCCTGGACCAGTAAATTAAAAAATGTTTTTCAAAAGAAAATCTGTGACCAGCTCGCCTGTGTGCGCGCCACTGATGCAGCGCTGTTCTTCAGCACGGAGTAAGCGCACACAGCACGGAAGTAGCGCACGCAGCACCGGAAGTAAGCCGGCAAAGCAGCCAGGAGGAGTAAGGCCGTGCTGGCTGGGGAGAGACAGTCGAAGAAGGCGTCTGAACAGCTGTGGTGGAAGAGGGAGGGAGCGGCTAGACAAGGAGGCTGCGGGGAGAGAACGGCCAGGAATTTCTCTGCATCTCAGGGGTTAACATATGGCTTCCGCCCCATTCTGACACAGTAAATGAATTGACTTTGCCAATCATAAGTAAATCGCCATGTTTTGCTCTTTCACTCCTCGGTCCGCAAACGTTAATAAATAAAATAACTTATCATTGAACGCAATAACACCTTGAAGTATTGTTTTCACCAACATTCTGGTTAACCCATCCTTACTCAAAGTATAACAGCTGCCACTCACAAATCCACACACGGGCACAATCCCAAAAGAATCTTTATTCCAAAAACATGTCAACACAAGTTAGGACTGTAGTTCAGGGTTTACCACCTTTTCTGGAGACAATGCCGCCTTCCTATTATTTGTGATGTTTTTCCTATAATAAGCATCACTTTTTACGCGGCGCCAGGTGGCAACCCTTCTGACTGGTTTAATTGGTGTTTCATTTATGGTTTTCTATGAACGGAACCATGCTATAGAATGTTATCCCATCTGTAACTCAAGCAAGCCTATGAATCTGTACTATAACACCCAATTATGTACATATTGAGCCCTATATGAATTATTTATAATACAGATGCTGTTTCATGGGAAGTGTCTGCCATATATATTTTCTTTGGAGTAGAATTAACTTCTGCTGCCAAACAAATGTTTAAATCATAATAATGTGTAATGCAAGCGCCCCACTCTTCCAGTCTCAAGGTAACACAACAGTTTATCTCAATTCTTCAGAATTGTGTGGGTCAAAGTGATCAGTCAGGCATAATGAGTTGGCTAATGATCTCTTTGCTTTCTCCCACCATTTCTTATGACTGTTATACCTCTCAGCCACTGTATTTCTGTCTTGTGCTCCCTGTTGCTAAACAAAATAATCTTCGTTTCCATCGAGTTTTTGTCATCTTAAATGACATTTTATATAGGGATGAAACAAATCAGTTTGGACCAGTAGCACGTAGGATGCCTGTACCACTGCTTCTGTCCCAACTTGAAGCGCATGTCAATATACCAAAAAAAAAGAGTGTGGAAAACAGGCTCAGAAGCCACAGATACTGTGCTACAAGCTTTATTATAACAAACCTGTTAAAATAAACCTTGCAACACAGTATCTGCTGCTTCTGAGCCTGTTTTTCACACTCTTCTTTGGTATGTTTTATAGGGATGCACAAATTCACTATTTTAGGTTTCGACTGAATCCTTTGTAAAAGATTCAAGCCGAATACTGAACCGAACCCCCGAGACTGATTTAAAAAACTTCATATATCTTAAAAGGGTTGTTCACCTTTACTTAAAGGGAGTGTTCACCTTTAACGGTAACTTTTAGTGTGTTATAGAATTACCAATCCTAAACAACTTTTCACTTGGTTTTCATCATTTATTTTTTGTAGGTTTTTAATTATTTGCCTTTTTCTTCTGACTCTTTGCAGCTTTCAAACGGGCATCTCTGACCCCCTTCTAAAAAGCAATGCTCTGTAAGGCTACAATGTATTATTATTGTTACTTTTTATTACTCATCTTTCTTTCAGGCCTCTCCTATTCATATCCCAGTCTCTTTTTCAAATCAATGTGTGGTTGCTAGGGTAATTTGGACCCTAGCTACCAGATTGCTTAAAATGCAAACTGGAAAGCCGCTGAATAAAAAGCTAAATAACTCAAAAACTACAAATAATAAAAAAATGAAAACCAATTGCAAGTTGTCTCAGAATATCACTCTCTACATCATACTAAACAGTTATCTCAAAGGTGAACATCCACTTTAACTTTTAGTATGATAGAGAGAGTGAAATTCTGAGACAATTTGCAATTGGTTTTTATTATTTGATCACCCTAGCAACCATGCATTGAATAAGAGACTGGAATAATAAACAGGCCTGAATAGAAGGAAAGTAGCAATAAATACATTTGTAGTCTTACATTTGTTTAGATGGAGTCAGTGACCCCCATTTGAAAGCTGGAAAAAGTCACAAGAAGAAGGCAAATTATTCAAAAACTATGCAAAAAAAAAAAAGTCAAGGCCATTTGAAAACTTGCCTAGAATTAGCTGTTTTATAACAAACAAACAATTCACTTAATAGTGAATCACCCATTTAGACATTGTGAGAGCGACACCTCACAATATCATTCATTGATGTGATTTGGATAAAGCATGGCATGTGGAACAGACAGGACCGGATTTACATAGCATCCCCAGTGTTTCTGAACCAATGTGGGTGTGGTTGGCAGGCATGCCGCCCCCTTAAATCCTGCCGCCCTAGGCCCGGGCCTTTGTGGCCTCTCCACAAATCCGGGCCTGGGAACAGAGTTGTCAGTGGAACATCAAACACTGCTGTGTGTGCCATAGGCTTTAAATGTCCAACCCTAGAGCTGAGTGAACTGCAGGGGGAGCGGGGGCCTTACTCCCAGCCATGCAGAATTCAAGCAGCTTTGTTTATGACGATCCCTAAGCAGCCCAGACCACACTGAGCATGTGCACAGTCTTAGTCTTGCAAAGATGTTTAATAAAATTACAAGATGATGACCCCCTGTAGCCAATTTTAAAGCATAAATTATTTGTTTGATTAGGCTTGTGGTGCAGTAAGTTCACGTTTATATTTAGTATACAAAATACAACATTTCTAGCATTATTCTATTTTAGACTTTACATGCCCTTTAACTTATGTCACCAAGATGTGTCCTTATGGTAGAAAATATGTATAATGCAGCCTTCGGTCTGCACTGCAATGCTGGCTCTCACATGGCATTTTGCAGGTGTGACCTTTGGAGTGTTTGTGTTGGCCTGCACTGTGACGGGCCTGTACCTTGGAACAACCTTTTACTGAGAACACTGACTTATGGTACAAGCTGGACAGAACACGTCTCCCTTGTGTGTTATTGTGCATGTGGACAGCTTTTCAACAAGGCCACTGCGGAGCAAGATTTCTAATGAGTTAACTAATTATATAGAACACAATTACTGAGGAGCAAATAATAGCACGACGTGATCTCTCCCATGTTTTATCTGTAAGACAACCAATAATAATAGATTAGCATCCAGCTGTTTAAGCTTTTGTAACCTCTGCATCTCATTCCCTTGTGATCCCCTTGGGTATGAAAATTGTCCATATTAGGAGATACTGAAGTGGGTTCATTACCTAAAGGTAATGGATTTGAGAATATCCTCAGGGCATTCCTGACCCAATTACTATCACTATCCCTTCTGCCTGCCCAGTATTATACTGCAATGTGTGATTTCAATGCAACCAGCTTAATTGGCGAATAGTATCTACAGATGGAAAGAATCTATCATTTTTGGATTTTGCCAACATGGAACTGAATTGAAGCCCTTGTTTGCATATTCAAATGTAAAAGAACATTTAAAAAACGGAATATATTATTAGCAAAAACTTGTCATATTCAGTTGTCCAGTGCAGTTAAGCCACATGACTTTATGGTTTGGATTCTGTATGAATCTTGCAAAAAAATGCTAGGATTCAGCCAGATCCCAAACATATCCATAATCAGGTGCATCCCTATTAAATATATCTTTGGTGACATATATATCTAGTAACATGGATCATAGATAAGGCTTTAACTTAACTATTAGTATGTTATAGAATGTGCCATTTTTAGCCACTTTTCAAATGGTCTTCTTTTTGTGTTTTATTTGCCACCTTCCTGTCAAATGGGGGTCAGTGAACCCATCAACAACAATCATACTGTTCTGTTAGGATTCAATTTTATTGTTATTGTTACATTTAATTGTGTATTTTTCTGTTCAGACCCTCTCCAAACACTTTCCAAACATACCAGGTTATAATGGTATATAGAACCCCAGAAAGTAGATATCTTCTGAAACTCTAAACTAGAGAGCTGCTTAATAAAACATTAAATGCATCATTAACATTAAATTAACCCAATAAGAATGTTTTGCTTCCAACAAATGGGTTTCCAGATAATGTATCTATCTTTTTAAATTATACTCCTTGGCTCGTTTCAAAGAAGGAAACTGTAAAGTAGTCATTTCTTCCTGTACATTCACCAGTCCCCTAAACAAGAGATGTTCTATGTATCACTCAGCAGGAGCACTGGGATAAAGGCTAGAACTGCAGGCTGCCTTTAAACACAAACATGAATCATTGTTTAAATAATTTGACGCAGGAAGAGTTCAACCTTTTCAAAAACCTGAAACCAATCATTGTGTAGCTGAGCCTTTAAATAAATAAATCATTTGCTAAGTAACTCAAATAGAAAACGTTTGAATTGATGTAAGATTCAAGGACAGCAAAAGAGAGAAAACAAAAGCAGATTCCTCTTGTAAAGTGGACAGACTATGCTACTGGTGATTGGCCTAAGTTGCCTGGTTGGACTGGGGTCATGGTGATCCTGCTTGGTGTACTTTCCAGGTATATGTTTTTAACTAAGAGGCAGGCAGAGAACAGAAATAGAGATGATGAAGAGGAGGATGTTTTTGGAGACTTCTGGGAGTCCCATCCTGAGGGTACACAGCTGATCTACAAACCCTCTGCTCTTGCTAACTGGTTGCTGAGAGATCTTCAACGTCAGTCATTGCTACAATCAACGGATTGGTGGATGAGGAAATGGCCTCATATTCAGACAATTATTCAGAACTTGCTCCCGGCTGACAAGATATTGGAGTTGGCCCGGGATCATCTGCAGCTGGCTGATGGTGGAATAGTTGCCTTGGACTGGGTAGTTGGACCAAGAGGTATTTCAGGAACTAGAAGAGGCACCAATACAGCCGGAAGCCCACCGTTGCTCTTTATCATTCCAAACCCATTTGGAAAGTTGACAAAAAACACTGAGCAATTTTGACTTCGGGCATTAGAAAAAGGCTTTTACCCAGTAATTTTTAATAGGAGAGGGCAGAATGGCTGCCCCTTGGTTACAGTGAAGCTCCAAGCTTTTGGGGAGCCAGCAGATCTGAAAGAGGCTGTGAGTTATGTACGTTTTAGGCACCCATCCTCCTTGTTGTTTCTGATCAGTGAAGGGTTAGGATCAGGACTTCTGCTTTCCTACCTGGGGGAATGTGGATCCTCCAGCTACATCACAGCGGCCTCATGCATTTCTCCAGTCTTTCGTTGCCAGGAATGGTTTGAGACTGGGCTACCATGGCTGTATGACTGCCTCCTGCTTCTCTATCAGAAATTCCATCTCAGTAGGTAGGTGCATTAACGGAAAGAATACATTATGGGTGCATTTTCTTTGGTCAGCATTATTTTTAGCAAAACAAATAGAATAGTTTTTACTCGTATATAGTTTCTAGTAATAGTTTGTAATAGTAATAGTTTGTAATGTAAAAGTTTTTACTCAAGATGTTACTCATCTTCAAGTTCTCAACACACAGACGATCTTTCACTTTGACCCATTGCTTATAAACAGTACTGAATGGGGAAGGAATTATTTCTATAATTCTATAGAGCTTGTCATCAACCTGTTGCTTATTTGGCTCTGTTGTATATATGTATACAGTAAACTGCACATTCAATATATGCCTGACTATGCAAACATAGATACCCTAGACTAGAGACAGGTGAAATTGCAACCATTTCTATGCTGTAGTGGCATATTTGCCATGGAAACCATGGGCATAGAGAGCATGTTGATGGTTACCTTGGACACTACTACCACTGTGTCCATTACCACAAAGGAAATAATTTGTCATCGTGGTCAACTATGATTTAAACGGTTGTGGAACCCACTTCCATGGAAACAATGGTGAGAGGTTGGTGACCATACTGAAGGCCATTCTTCTCCTTAAAGGGCATGTACAGTCTAAAATAGAATAAGGCTAGAAATGTTGTATTTTGTATACTAAATATAAACATGAACTTACTGCACCACAAGCCTAATCAAACACCTAATTTATGCTTTCAAAGTTGGCTACAGGGGGTCACCATCTTGTAACTTTGTTAACCATCTTCGCAAGACTAAGACTGTGCACATGCTCAGTGTGGTCTGGGCTGCTTAGGGATTGTCATAAACAAAGCTGCTTGAGTTCTGCATGGCTGGGAAGTAAGGTGGGGGTTCCCCCTGCTGTTCATAAGTATGATTGTTTCCCTGCTCAGCAGTTAGGGACCATCTGACAATTCCTATCCACAGCAGTAAGTAAAGGGGAAATTTCACTGCATACAGTCAGGTTTCTTATAAAAACGGTACACATTTTTTAATTAAAGTATATTGGAGATAGGTTTCTTTCAAGCAAGTAACAATGGGATTTTATTTTTTTGCCTTTACATGCCCTTTAAGAAAGCACTGGTAAGAACCCATCTACAATATACAGTTTAGTTTTGGTTTCCAGTGCTCAATAGTGACATTATATTAATAGAGAAAGCCCATACAAGAGGGACTAAGTGGATAAAGGTTTGTGAAGGTGATGGGCTGATCTAAAGTCAATGGTATCATTACTATCATTATTTACCTTTGGTTGTTTTCTTTATTGCAGATATTCCACAGCCCTGGCAGATGTTTTCCCCATGGAGAGAGTTTTGAAGAGCAGTTCATTACAGGAGCTCCACCAAGTACTATTTTGCCAGTGCAAAGGTGAAAACATTAGCTGGGATGAATATTGGGAACACAATGACCCCCTGCGGGACGTGGATGAAGTTGCTGTGCCTGTCATGTGCATCTGTAGCACAGATGATCCCATTCGAGGACCTGCTGAGAAGACGCTTCCCATTGAGCTTTTCAGGACAAACCCATATTTTTTTTTGTCGCTGACGCATTATGGAGGACACTGTGGTTTTCTTACAAAGTCAGATGTATCGTGGAGCCACAAGGTTACTTTAGACTATTTTAGCTCTATAACAGAGTTCTTTCAGATAGAAGAGAAAGCAAGTGTCCTGCCTAGAGGTCGCAGTTCTGTCACGATAAACCGGCGAAGAAGAGGAACGCTGCAAAGGCGCGATAGGTCTGTCACTGATCTACATGAAATGTTTAGTTGGAAAAGGTCCTATACCAGGTGACATATTATAGTAAGAGACAGTATGATCCAACAATAAACAGAAACGGGTTAAAAAGGAGACAAGCCTGACGCATTACATGCATAAGCTAGAGATTTGTCATAATAAGGAGCTGTCCAGCTTAGGCACAAAGTTTGTCACCCTTCTCTCATTTTTTGACATATTTAAACAAATTGTGAGATTATACTGGTGTGTCTGCTTCCTATAAATATTCCAAAAATATTTTTGTTTCCTCCTTGAATTGCCCATCATGGCACATGTTTGGTGAGAAACGAATACATAAATACACCTGGTGATAATGCAATTTAAAAGGCAAACTATCACTCCACGGTAAAACAGACTCCTCCCACATTTGCAGTGGCAGGGTGGATCGCAAAACTTTCAGACAGTCGTATTCACCAGCACGTCACTAAGCCAAATCAAACCAACTTGTGTTTCAATTTATACTAAAACCATTCCATACACACAAAATAGATATGAATTTAATATTTAACTTAATACAGGAATGCGATCTGTTATCCAGAAAACTCCAAATTACATAGACTCCATTTTATATGAATAATTATTTTTACTTTGCTGTAGGGCACCAGTGTTATCCACATTGTCACCCTGTTGCCTACAAGTATATTTATTGTAAGTAAGGAGACTCCTGAGGTCATTGTTTTTTATTTGCAGCTTCACACTATGGAAATTTACATTATTGACTGCCTCCGTCCTCTTCAAATGTCCTATATTGCACAAGAAATATTTAATTCTATAGTTCTGTTGAACACTGCCTGGCATTTGATCCCCGTTTAGATTTCTGCCTGGAGTGTTGTGGACATAATAGTTAGAAATTTGGCCATGTCCTTTAGTACCTCTTAATACACAAGCAGTCAGCAAACCTAATGCCTTTCACTGCAAATTGCGAAGAATAATATTTTTGGGAAAAAACGATACAGGGGCTCTGGGTCCTTCTATTGCAGCACCATGCTGGGATTCCCAGTCATCTCAAGGATAGACATGGATGCAGATTTAACAAGACTTCAATTTCAAATAAAAAAAAAAACTTCTCAATTGCAAGAATATTTTCAACCCCCCCCAAACCTGTTGAAACACACACTAAAATCACATTCTGTGCATGAATTTTCAATGAGTCTGCAAAACCTCAAATCTCTTTTTAAAAACTTAAATGTGATAATAGCTGGAATTTTTAAAATATACCTCCCATGTACTTCTACGGCAGTTCACCAGGCTTGTGTTTGTAACTCTTGATATTAAAGGGCATGTAAAGTCTAAAATAAAATAATTGTTAGTCATTGTTATAACTAACAATGAACCCATGGTGGATACACCTATCTATACGTCTCTCCAAATTTCTTCCATCGGCTTTGTTGCTGTTGTACCAAACCAAAGTACAAAAAAAAACAGGCTAAATATTTGGGGCTATATCATGGCGTCTGCACCTGAAAAAAGGAGGGACGTTCTGCACCATGTAATAAAGTGTTTTATACTTTAACTGGTTGGAGTTCTTGCCACTTAGGGAAAAAAACATTGAACATGGGGAGTCACATTTATCAAGGGTCAAAATTTGAATTCATGTTTTTCTTAAAACTACCATACGCTCCCATAATTTGAACAATCAAAATTTATTAATAAAATCACATTTTATGAACTCCGACTAATTGAATTGACCCGAAAACTCGAATTCGATTTAAAAAAAATTATTTATTTTGCCAAAAAAAAACTAGAATGTGAGGAAGGCTGCAAACATCACCAAATTGATCCCTGGACCTCTCCTATTGACTTATACAGTAATTCGGTAGGTTTAAGGTGGCGAATAGTCGTATTCGAGTTCTTAAAGGGCCAGAATGTGATAAATCTCAAAATTATAATTGAATTGAGTTTGGATAATTCACAATTCACAATTTGCGAGTTTTGACCAAAAAAAAAAAATTTACAATTTCACTTAGACCCTTCAAAAAATTCGTTGTTTTCAGATAGATCATCAGAAATAATGACTTTTTCCAATGACTTTCTATTTTCGATGTGTAACTGTATTTCTAATATTAAAGTGTCATTGTTCACCTTCTGGAGCAGCTCTGAGGGGGGGGGTCGCCGACCCTGCAAACTATTTTAAATGGATACATTTAGTTGATACATTTCTTATCTTTGTCCCTGCTGAGCAGAATCTCTGGGTTTCATTACAGGCAGCTGTTAGAATTGATACAATAGTTACTAATACTCCAGAGATACTGCTGAGAAATGTATCAACTAAATGTTGCAGAATTGTAACAGTTTAGAGTCTGTGCCTGAATTACTGAAACACCAGAGACACGAACATTAAACTTTAAACTTTTTGAGAAAACAGAAAAAAATATTGGAAAGTAATTGAAAAACGTCGTTATTTCCAGGGAATCTGAAAACAATTGAACTGAAATATGTGTTTGGAAGGTGAACTCCCCCTTTAATAAATCTTCCCACAGTGTGTAATGTGGTTATGCACAAAAATGTGTGGCTTTTGCCCTAATGCATTTGGGGTAATTATCCACCTGTCACAGCTTCTCATAGAGACGTAGAGGAAAAGAAGACGCGCAGTGCCCATCTGCAGCCCTTAGTTTGTGCTTTTAGCCTACACAGCCTGCTGGTGAGACTGAGGGCATCATACATTTGTACCTTATAGGTATTGACAATGAACACTTTTGTCATTGTGATTTTGTAGTAACAAAACAAAGCAGCGGACCCACAATGTGTACTAAAATTACTTTATTACAGTTGATTTTTTTTTTTTAACATTTCCTTTGCTATGGTACAAAGGATAATTACAAACAAAATATTACATAGGATTTATTTTCTTTCCTTTTTCTGACAACTCCGTAACAGCTTTAAATGCACAATCTATACAATTAATACAGGTTATACAATATATTGTGAGAAGAATACCAGAATACTGACATTACACTGTACAAATGAAACCCTCGCTGTACAAGAGCTCAGTGGGCTCACTCCCTGCAAATACCTTGCACACCCGCAGAAACAGCTAGAGAGGATGCCAATGGGTCCAGGGACTGTGCTCATTGGGTGTCATTACAAGACATTTTGAGGGTTACCATAAAACAATCCCGGGATTAAGAAGCTGTGAAGAGTCTATAGCACATCTATTCCGATTTATTTTGTCCCTCGTGGCTTTGTTGGGATAAGGAATAAAAACTGCAGTGGTGGCGTCACTGTGCCAGATGCAAATATGTGACCATGAGCAAAATGCAAAGCTGGGAGTATGTGTATAGTTGTCACTGTATGAAATAGAAAAATAGAATTGAATCTGCTCGGTACCGAGGGACGCTCTTGTGGCTACAATCGTGGCCTTGAGGACGTTTTTGCTATGTAAAGAGGATATAAGGCACGGCAGTGGGGGGTCATTAAGCGACACTCTTGCATCACGCAATACAAAACTGCACCCTGTAGAGCGTTCACTATAAAAGACCAGATCAAAATGGAATAGAACGTTGCACCTTTTAACTCCCACTGAATTAATCTGGGTCTTAGAAGTACAACATATTAAAGGTGTTCCCTGTTGGTCGGAAAGGATTTCTCTCTCTAAACACCATCACTTCCCGAGGGAGGCTGAAATCTTCATAAATAAACGCAGAGGTGAATGTATTCCTGATATCCGTAGCCTTGGCTGATGCACTGTGCAAATATATAGTGAATAAAGTACCCCCCTTGTAAAATATAAGGATATTATGTTACCGAGGAGTTTCATGACCATATAACAACACGAGGCCGAAGGCCGAGTGTTTTTATACAGGTCATGGAACTCCGAGGTAACTTCTAATATCCTCATATTTTACAACTGGGGGTACTTTATTTATTATAATACACAAATTTAAGTAAGTCATGTGACAGAAATTACATCAGAACTCACCGTTTATAAGGATATAATTTACAGGATATTCATAGCTTTTGTGTATTATATATATATATATATAATATATACTACAGAAGCTGGAGAAGGATAACCAGATACCAGCTAGGTCTGTGTGCCCCACTGCTTCTATATTTAGGGCTATGACACCCATCAATTTGATTTGCTGCAATCTTTTCATTCAAAATACCTTATATATCGGGGAATTGCTTTCTGACACCCATAAAGTGTATCAGGACACCAGGCTGTAGGCTCTGTGTTTCCCCATACATTATAATGACAGGAGGAATTCCTGGGAAGGTTGCAGAAAGCAAATTGATGTGTACGGGTTATTTATCATCTAGAAATGGTTATACTGAAGGATCTTATTTGCTGGAATGCATCAAATCGGAGTGGTAACTTTGGATTTTGAGCAACCAGTATAACTGTGAAACTGCAGCATGAAAGGACCTGAGCATTTAATGCCACAATAACAAACTCATCACATTGCTGAAAACCTAATTTAATGCTGGGGAGCCCACCTTCAATGTACAACAAGAATATGACAGCAATGAAAATAATCTGGTATTCCACTTTGGGATGAAGAGATCTCTATGATCTGCCATGCAAACCTGGGCTCTTGCTGGGGTACCAACATGCCTTGGTTTCTGCGGGTGTGCGTTTATTACCATCCTGTAAAACTAAGTTAATTGATACATTTTATTCTAATTAAAAAAAAAAAGGTTGATTTTGGCCAAAAGACCATTTTTGTCCCTATGTGGCAAGTGTACAATGTGAGAGTAGGAATACAGATTCAGACAATATAATAATGTTTCCTTTTAACTTCAACAAAAAAAAATCAAATGTGCAAATAAAAGGGGAGAAACATGCCGGGAGCATGGAAGGAACCCTGGAAAGCAAGGAGAATGGAAGGATGAAGATAAAATAAGATGCCCAGAGACAGCAGGAATGTATTACAAAATAAAAACACATTGCTGGCCCCTCTGGAGGAGAGATTGCCCTGCCACTGCTTGGCTGCCAGATGAACCTACAACATGTTGGCGGCAGTGAAAGGAAGATCCCAGCAAATGCTAAAGAAGTACAAAAGATGCACAGGGTCATGAACCATTGCAGAAATCCAAGTTTCTAGTGCAGGGTTAATCGAAAAGAATTTGACTGCAATGTATCCCTGACCCCTCGAGAGGACACATACCCTACACATAACAACACCACATTGCTCCTCTAACCTCTTCTGCAATCGACATATTTTGATTCTAGATTTCACATTAACAGTTTCTCCATAGGAAGCATTTCCTGATGCTGCCCCACTTAGTTGCATCTCTTAATGCAGTAGGAGCAATAGAATGGAGCAAAGACGCATTCAAAGATGCTTTTAAATGAAGGGGTGCTCTACTTCCATATTCATGATATTAGCAGTGTAAGAATTGGAGCGGCTCCTGCTATTCAGCCCAAGCTGGAAGCGTCTCCCTTCTTAGATGTATCTCACAATGTGGCAGGGGCAATAGAACTGAGCAGGGATCCATCAGAAGATGCTTCCTGATTCCATAAATTAAGCCTTTGACCTTCTAGGGTCAAACCGAAGGGGCCACTCTGGTTTGACATTCATGACTTAAAAACAGCAAATATATACAAAACATGTAAATTGAAATAGTGCTCAAAGAAAGAAGTAGGTATTTGTCCCCTTTAATCCCTTTTGCACCAGAGAGCTTGTTAAAATGTGGCGTCTATATAAGATGGTACCCTCCAGTGCAAAAAGGTTAAAGACAAAAGAACTACCAGATTAAATGAATGGAAGCAGGCCGGCTTCATTCGGTAGAGATAACTTTTTAGAATTCATATTAGTAGTTATGTTATAAAGCTCAAGCTTTTATATATATATATATATACTAGACATTAAGCCCGTTAAATTAACGGGCGCTAGAACATATGTAGTCAAACATTCGCCAGAGACGGTAAAGAGGCAAGACGCTCTGTGAGGAGCTGGTGGAAGTCTCTCTCAACCCCGACCCCCCCATTTACCTTTACTGACTGCGCCGCGGACTCCCCGGTCACACATCCCACAGCTCGAGCTGCTCCTCTGTCACATGGTGCCGGAAAATCGCTAGCGCAGGCTTCGCGAGTGTTCGCTGCACTTCGCCAGGCGAATTTTCGCCTGCGCTAAGCAAATTCACTAAAGTGCGAATTTACGCTCTGGTTGGCGTCTATCTACTTCGCTAGCGTAAATTCGCCAGAGATGGTCCGTGGGGCACATGCGCAGTAGCGCAATTCCACGGACACAGGGACTGGACGCAGAGACACTTGAACTTTATTATATAGGATAGGATAGGATTGTTATTGTACCCCCAACAGTCTCCCTGTCACCTGAGACAATGTGTTTATCTCCCCCGATGCTTCCTGCTTCCCCACATCCGCCACTGCTTCTTTATCCCCCTGGTCCTACTATATCCCCTGGTCCTACTATATCCCCTGGTCCTACTATATCCCCCCGGTCCTACTATATCCCCCCCCCCATCCTACTATATCCCCCCCGGTCCTACTATATCCCCCAGGTCCTACTATATCCCCTGGTCCAACCATAATTCCCCCTGGTCCTACTATATCCCCCCCGATCCTACTATATCCCCCAGTCCTACTATATCCCCCAGGTCCTGCTATATCCCCCAGTTTTGCTAATCCCCCCGGTCCGGCTATATCCCCCCGGTCCTGCTATATCCCCCCCCGGTCCTGCTATATCCCCCCGGTCCTGCTATATCGCCCCGGTCCTGCTATATCCCCCCCCGGTCCTGCTATATCCCCCCGGTCCTGCTATATCCCCCCGGTCCTGCTATATCCCCCCCGGTCCTGCTATATCCCCCCGGTCCTACTATATCCCCCCCCGGTCCTACTATATCCCCCCGGTCCTACTATATCCCCCCAGTGCTACTATATCCCCCGGTCCTACTATATCCCCCCAGTGCTACTATATCCCCCCAGTGCTACTATATCCCCCCGGTCCTACTATATCCCCCCAGTCCTACTATATCCCCCCAGTGCTACTATATCCCTGGGGCTGAGAGCTCAGGTCTCAGCCATTGTCGCTGCCAGACAACCCTTCAGCCCTCGGCCCCTGACACTGCTCATTTCCCTGAGTGTCCCTCGCCCTACACATCCCTGTCACCTCTCTCTAAATATATATATATATAGTGCCACATCCCCAGTAGTATCAGCAGCAGCAGCCGCAGGCTGCAGGCGCGGGTCTCCCTGCAGAATCCCAGACACATCCTCCTGCCGGGGCAGCTCCAGAGGGAACCGGGTCAGAACGAAAATTTTCCCTTGTAGTGCGCGGAACGTGACCATGTAGCGCCTACGCACACCACACGCGACGACGTCGGAGTCCACACACGACGTCACTCAGCGCGTGGTCATACAGTTCGCGTCTGTGAGAGAGGATTGAGCACGCCACAGATCGCACAGGGTAATTCTGTCAATCTGACTGCTGCCTGGCTGCTAGTAATCTGCAATTTAAATCTCTCCCCGGTGTCTCTCCCCGGAGCACAAACTTGAGCGCTAGGAGTGGCATTGTATAGACATTTTTCTGATTATAGTACCACAGTGCTCTCATAGAAAGTGTCCCAGCCCATTTTAAAGAAAAGAACACTGACCTGGGATAGAAATTAAGCAATTTTGTAACCCATCCCCAACTGTGAATATGTTTCATTCTCCTTTAATTATTCTTATAACAAAACACAGGGAATTGTAATGGACTCCTCTACATCATAGTCAATTGGATTTATCTGCAGGTAGAGAACCAAGCCAAACCCTCCCTCCACAGGACAATAAATGCCTGTGTGCCCCGCTCACTGATTATTCATACTTCATTGGAAACACTCAGATACAATAGAACAATAGAACCATCAGTTTAAGATCGAAAAATGATGTCAAATCTGGGAAAATGTAAAACCAGGGAAATGTGTTAAAACAACCTTTTCTTCAAGTACTCAAAGGATATAGGCACAGCAGTCGTCTTCCATTTGAAATACAACATTTACTGTGTTAATAACAAGGGGGCATTATTATTATACTATGGGGGGCGTGTGCAAGGCCTCTCTGATAGTCACATACACAACCTAAAGCAATAAGTGATTAGTGCAGGACTGTATGAGGTGCAGACTAATTGGGACAGGCTACTTACAGACACAACGTGGCAAAATATACATCTGGTTAGTATTTAAAAACCCATGAAACTAATAATAACTAGGGATGCACTGAATCCACTATTTGGGATTCGGCCACAGCCCAGAATCCATCGCGAAAGATACGGCCGAATGCCGAACTGAATCCAAATCCTAATTTGCATATGCAAATTAGGGGTGGGAAGGGGAGACATTTTTTACTTTTGTTTTGTGACAAAAAGTTATGCAATTTCCCTCCCCACCCCTAATTTGCGTATGCAAATTAGGATTTGGTTGGGCCTGGCAGAAAGATTAGTCCGAATCCGAATCCTGCTGAAAAAGGTTGAATCCCGAACGGAATCCTGAATTCGGTGCATCCCTAATAATAACATTCTTAGAGGACAAACAGCAATTTTTGGGAACATTAGGACAAAATTGTTATATAAAATCCAGGAAAACAGTATTAGTATCAAGGAAAGCACCAATTAAAATGCATTATAAATTGGTGGGACCACAACGAATTAACATAAAATGCAGGAAAACGTAAAACCAGGGTATGTAAAATTGAGGGTTCACTGTATATAAAATGACACCACAGCCGGGCCAAGGAGTTTGGAGTTTTTTGGAACCCGTACCCGCAACCTGCAATCCGGAACGCGGACCCGCAACCTGCATTCTTTCCCACTTGGACCAGCAACCCGACCCGCAAGTACCTTATCCGCAACCCGGACCCGCTGACCATCAAGGATCAGGAAGTGCTGACGTTGTAAACCGAAAGTGACATCATCGGAAGTAGGCGTGGTCAGAAAAACCGAAGTAAAACAGTAAGTACTGACTGTCAATGTAAACCGGAAGTGGCATCATCGGAAATAGACGGGAACAGAAAAAAGGAGTAAAAATCGCTAGTGAGAAGACCTGCGGCCCCGCAGAACCGCGTCTATACCCGCACCCAGAATTTCTGCTCGCAACCCGCAGGGTACTGCAGGTTTTTGCGGGTAACCGACCCACTGCAGGGCTCTAACTTGGGCACCCAGGACAAGGGTGGTGATGTAGGGGCCACACTTGTGACACTGCTGTAAATTTGTGCCCTAAGAATTTAGGGAATTCATTTACAAAGGCACATGACACAAGCAAGAAACGTTGATGTTGAAAAGGGGGTTGTGTATTTTATAAGAGCTGCTGTAGAGAGTCTCACCCTACAACACCCCACCACACAGGCACAATGTTATTAGGCAACATTTCCAAAGGTTGACATATATTTTAGGCAATTATATTCATATATGACCTATAATATATGTTTCCACTACAAATCCAGTGAAATGATGGTATAACTCCTCCCCCACAATAGTAATGTAACTAAGAGCAGGACAAAATATTAGATACTACATGTTCATATAAACGTTAATTTCCCCTTTAAATTCTCCCCCTCTGTATGTTGTTCGTAGTAACATCTCTCTGCACTGCCCGGGGAGAAACGTTTCGTAATAAAGAGAGAGGCGGGAGCTATTAGAGGAGCTGCGGAGCCTCTCACCCGGCCATTATCTCGCAGCGATCACTGAGTTCAGAAGCAGCAGCACCACAGAGCTCAGCAGCCCCATCCCGTTGTCTGACTGGGGGCGGGGTTAGGGGGGGACTGACCAAGAGACACGTCATAACAGTGCGCAGTTGTTTTCATTATACACGCAGGCCGAATAGGCGCGGCACGATCTATCCAATCAGAGGGCCACTGATGTGATAGCCTAATCTGATTGGGAGTTGGTAACATTTAGTTTGTTGCTGGCGTGGGGAGGAGACGTGTGGGTTAGATGTGATGTGACAGGGACTGGAGATGTTGTACATCCTGGTTCTGAGGGCGCTTGGAACAAATAATGGGCAGTAGTTGAAGTCAACCTCTCCTTCCCCTGTTTATATTTACACAGCCAGTGGAGATGAATAAATGTATGAAGTAAAATGGCGCAGAGGCTGTTTATTAATAGTTTAAATGGAAATATGTATTTCTTATAAGCCTCTGGTTCCCTAATAGGGTTGCTAACTGTTATCTTGTTGGTTCTTTTTACCAGACATTCTGGTAACCCCATCCCTTACTCCAAAGTGTAAACAGCTGCTACTCACAAATCCCACTCACAAATCCCAAAAACATGTCAGATGCAATTTTATGGCTGTAGGCTGTTCTGACTGGTTAAATAGTGTTCATTTACGTTATTCTATGACTGAACATGACTATAATTGTTATTCCATCTCTGTAACCTCAGAGCAAGCCTATGACTCTGTACTATAACATATAATATTGTCACATATTGAGCCCTATATGATTTGTATAATAAAGGATGCTGTTTGTGGGATATGTAAGTGTCTGCTATATATTATATGGAGTATGGATTAACTCTGCTGTCAAACACTGCTAATATAATAAATGTGTCTCACAAGCGACTCCCACCTCCAGTCTCAAGGTAACACAACAGTTTATCTAAATTCTGCAGAATTGTGGGGGTCAGAGTGATCAGACATGTGTATGAGGCAGTTGGCCAGTGATCTCTTTGCTTTCTCCCACCATTTCTTATTGACTGTTATACATACCCCCCAACTGTCCCGTTTTTTGCGGGACAGTCCCGCCTTCAGCTGCCTGTCCCGCTATCCCAGGTTGTGGGCTCAATATCCCGCTTCCCAGTGGCTCATGAGCTCTTCCGGTTTGTGCTTAGTGAAGTCTCGCAAGAAGAGACCACGCCTCCCTGACGCGCTACGTTGCCTCCCTTAGGCGTCAGGGGCCCCGGCAGAAGTGGGGGTGGAAGGAGCAGGAGACAGAGAGGCCGCAGTCAGACAGGAGCAAGGAGTAGAGTTATGGCTCGGCGGGCGCTGTTGGTGCTGGAGCTGTACAGCGGGGTCGGAGGAATGCACTGCGGCCTGGGAGGTAAGGGGGATTGGGTGGAACGCAGAGTGGCGCGGCAGGTAATTGGGGATTGGGTGGAGCGCACAGGGGTGCGGAAGCTGAGGTGACAGGGAAATAATACAGTGAGGCCTTCCATGGAAGAGGGGCTGGGCCTGAGCCTGCACTTGTTAGTGTTTCTTTCCCAACACAGGCCGGACTTTGGGCTGAACCACTACTTTACATTCTTCCCACTAATCTCCACCCAAACCGCACTCCCTTATACTCTCTCCCTTCAGTACTTCAATCAGATCTTCAGCCTGCTGCAGCTTCTTGAGAGATCAGGAAACGCAAACTATAACTCCCAGCATTCCTCGCTGACTCCTACAAGGGGTTTAGCAGACTCAGACAAGAATGTTACTGGCCGCACTCCTGCCTGGATATGCCACTTCTTTATGTTACTACAGTGAAAGTTCTGGAGATCTAGTGCCTCAGCATCTCTGTCATGTCACTAGTTGCCTCCCCAGTCCCTTAGCTTTGTTAGTTATTATCCTATTGGTTATACAGCACTATTTGCTTTTGGCAGAAAGTAAAATCCCTTTAAAAACCCTCCATACCTACCAACTGTCCCTTTTTTAGAGGGACAGTCCCTCTTGACAGTCGTATATTGTGTGATTGTTCTTGGCTATATGCAGATCTAACCCTCCTGTGTTGTACACAGTCTTTTGTGAAGGCTGGGGTCTGAGAAAACGTAGCTAATATCAGGGCTCCAGATAAAGATTTAGGAGACACATATAAAAAGTACACGCTCCCAAATAAGTGCTGCACATGGTGCTACTATAAAGCTAAAAGGTTCCCTCAAATGTGTGATTAATATGTGACTTTTACAATGAGTAATTAATCTAAATTAATGGGTTTTGTGGCTAATTGGGCTACTTTTGCACAAGCACAACCTTTAGCAGGTCACTACTGGGCTGTATACCTCCCAACTGTCCCGTTTTGAGCGGGACAGTCCCGCTATTAACAGCTCAACCCGCTGTCATGGTTTTGTACTGATAAGTCCCGGGTTTCTCTTTGATCTGCTGCACTGAATAGCCAGAAACAGATACAAGGTTTCTAACTTAATTGTGTCTTGACAGACAGCCCAGAATACATACTTGACATACTTTTGTGACAGTTTGATAAGATAAGAACCTACTTACAGCTTAAAGGGCAATACACCTTCATTTGCAAAACTGTAATAACATAAAAACCACAGAAATGTGTTCAAACTTTCATAACCTGCCAAATTATGTAAAATGAGCATGCTAATTAGGGGGTGTGGCCACAAAAATGGGAGTGGCACAACTTTTTGTCCCTCTTTTCATTTCCAAAATGTTGGGAGGTATGTGTTATACCTCTCAGCCACCGTATTTCTGTCTTGTGCTCTTAGCCTCCCTGTTGCTAAACTGAATAATCTTCGTTTCCATCAAGGTTTTGACATCTTAAATGACATTTAGTATAGGGATGCACGGAATCCATTATTTTAGGTTTCAGCCGAATCCCAAATCCTCTGTGAAATGTTTGTCTGAATACCAAACCAAATCCGAACCCTAATTAGCTTATGTAAATTAGGGAAACGAGGGGGAAAGAGAACCGCACCTGGTAAAACATTTTTTTACTTCCTTGTTTGTGTGATTAAAAAGGCAAGTTATTTTTCACACTCGGTTGGCCAGGCTCATGGATTTAACTAAATGAAAAAGGGAAAATCTTCACCGACTCCTGGATTCGCTGCATCCCTAATTACGTAGTTGGTTCATCCCATTTTATTTGTATGTATATCAACATCATTAAACAAACAAACATAAAAAATTATGTCAAGGCAGTGGCGTAACTATAAACTCTGCAGCCACAAGGGGGCACATAATGAGGGGTCTGCTTCTTTTATAGTTCTAAAGAATTCCACTTTCCCCAGCCATTCTCTCACTGGTGCGTAGGGGAGTCAAGCAGAAACTTCAAATTTGGAAGACTGAAGCTACACGGGTTATATCACCAGCAATTCACATTATTGCCTATGGGAAAGCTTTTACTGGAGATAATTCGCCCACAGTAGAAGAGATTTATCACTGGCAATTCATCTCCTGGTGTGCCATTGCACTAAAATGACTGGCAGTTAATGCTACCTGCTGATTGGTTGCTATGGGTTACTGCAAATGGGCAAACTTAGTGTTTTTATTTACTAAAGGGCGAAGTGACTAACGTTAGCGACCCCTCTTTGTCGGGGGTCACGGTGAATTAAAAATTTTGCGCGTGCGCACTGATGTCACGCTGCACACATACTTAGAAACCCGGCACCATGTGCTCCCATGGACAAATGCAACATGGCGCTCCGAAAAGGCGAAGGGGGCCCTGGGGCAGTAGCCCTGGTGGGCCCCAAGCCCCCCAGTCCGACCCTGTTGTGACATAATTTCGTTACTTCGAACGGGTGCAGGCGTAACTTTGCTAGAGAAGGAGATAGACTCCCTTACACCTGGTAATTTGCTCCCTTACACATCTCGAAGTTGTGCTCTGGTGAAGGTACGCAACTACGCAAATTCACTAAGATCTGTATTTTACTGAACGTTACCTCTTGCGCCAGACTTGCCTTCACCACCTCAGACCAGGCGAAGTGCAATAGAGTAGATAGAACTTCCTCAAAAAATAGTTTGTTTCGCTTGCCGCAGTAACGCTAATGCTACTTCACAAGCGTTCAGTGCCCTGGACGCAACTTTGGATTTTAGTGAATTAGCATTGTCCTGGTTGAATCTAAACCTGATGAAGTGTTGCAATGTGAGCGAAGCGGACGCTAGCGCAAATTCAGCGCTTCGTGAATCTGCGCTTAGTGTTTTACCCAACTCTGTGCTATAGGGTGGGCGAGTAATACATTTCACTGGGCTGGAGTCTTTTGGTTCCTTACACTGTTACTAAATATACTACAATATATTATAGCAAATGTGGCACAACAGAGACCCATTTAAAAACGTTCATGTATCTTAAAAGGGTTGTTCACCTTTAACTTAACTGTAAGTATGATATAGAGCATGATATTCTGAGACAATTTGTAATTAGCTTTTATTATTTGTGGTTTTTGAGTTATTTAGCTTTTTTTATTCAGCAGCTCTCCAGTTTACAATTTCAGGAATCCGGTTGCTAAAGTCTAAATTACCCTATCAACTATGTATTGATCTGAATAAGAGCCTGGAATATGAACAGAAGAGAGGCCTGAATAGAAGGATGAACAATAAAAAGTAGCAATAATACAGTTGTAGCCTTACAAAGCATTTTTTTTTCCGTGCAGATGCTTAAACAATGTCACAGTTGTGCCTCTTACCTTTTGGATCGTTATTCTTGGAAACACCTGTGGGGAGATGGATAACTATATTGTTATCATCATCCTTTATTGACAACATGCTGAAATAATCAGCAGCCTTTTACAGAGATTATACATCATTCCCATCAGTCCCTTCCCCAACAGAGCTTACAATCTAAGGTCACAATCAAATCTATTACATTCACACAGACAAGGATCAGTTTTCCTCCTAAATGTTAGAGCTTGTTGTGCAGCCTCCGAGCAGCAATAAGCACAGTGCTCTCTGGTTACGATCTGCTGGAGCTGTAAAGCCCTGTTACTCATATATATATATTCCACCACTTCCACCATGAAAACTGAAAAGAATAGATCAGAATGACTCATGAACACTGCACAAAGCTGGAATATATTAAGTAGTAGGAGGTGAAGGCACTTTGTATACTATAAATAATAACATGTCAGAATCAAGTCTCACAAGTGGTTGAATTAGCACATGGTTACCCATGTGAGCAGTAACGCCACGTCAAGGCTTCAACTCTTGTTACTGTCCATTCACACATCTATTGCAGCAAATGGCTCACCCTATCACTTGCTGCAATAGTTTCCTCTCTGGTCCTGCATGGAGTGACATAAACTGTCATGGGACCTTTCCTCTTCAGCAAATACTGAGAGGTATCTGACTAGTCACACACACACATCATTGGCTTTTACATATTTACATTTACTTTTACTCAAACATATTTAGATTTAGTTTAAAATTTTGATTTTTAGGTTTAGATGATATACACACAGTACTGATACAGGAATCATGATGGACCTATTTAGCTGACGTTTGTTCCTAGTTGGTATTTTGGGTCATACACCCCAGTCTGTTTATGAACCTTTCCCCCCATCCTTGAGCTGACCTGCAATTTATTCTAAATATGGACCTGGGTTTTTTGGACAGAGCCAATATTCGCATTCACACACACATATCTCACACAACCATACAACATTCCTACACATTCCAGAATATCACACATGCTATAATTATTAAGTTCTTCTTTTAGTAGCCTCTTCAAGAACCCTGCTCCCCTCTAACTAATGGTTTATAAGAGTCAACCTGGGACATCCCTATTTAATTTAGTTTTTGACATGCCTTTTCCATTTTCGTGGGGTTGTATTTAGGTTATATTTATATTTTAATGGGCAATTATTTGCAATTAAATAAATTTAGATGATCCAGAGGAAGGCAAAAAACCCCCTTCTGAGGCGGTCTCCAATCTGCCTCAGAAGGGGAAAAAAATTCCTTCCTGACTCCAAAATGGCAATCGGACATGTCCCTGGATCGACAGTAGCCTTGTAAAGGAAATACAATGCCACATAGGGAGTGTACGGGTCCAATTCTATTGCTCCCGTATTGGCATGCCATTAATGAAGCACCAGGTTATAAAAATAACCTGATACTAGTGACTGATTCGTTGAAAGGGAGAACAGGTCATTTCCAATACAGAAATGCCTGCGGATTCCAAAAGGGAATTCAACTCAGTGTTCTCCTGTTCAAGGAATGGGTGAGCATTGCAAATAGCTAATTCAACTGATGCGCACACACACACTCTCTCTCTCACACACACTCTCTCTCTCTCTCTCTCTCACACACACACTCTCTCTCTCACACACACACACTCTCTCTCACACACACACACACTCTCTCTCTCTCACACACACTCTCTCTCTCACACACTCTCTCACACACACACTCCCTCACACACACACACACACACACACACACGCACACTCACTCTAACACATAGACATGCACACTCACTCTCACACACACTCACTCTAACACACACACACACTCACTCTCACACACACACACACTCACTCTCAAACACACACACACATACACACATATATATATACAATGGTAATAACAAGAAACCCCTATATAATCAGGTCTCCAGGGGGTATACTTACCACTACTTACCATTAGGGAGCTCAGCGGCTGCTGAGTGATAACAACCCGCCCTTCCTTCCCTAAAAGAAAATGATTTTAGATGTATTTTAAGAAAACTTTCTATAGAGCATATGTTTTCTTTTCTACCTTATTCTAGATGCTTGCCTGTCAATAGTTATATAATATCTATTATCCTGTCCATAAACTATTGTATAACATTTTATCTAAAGACCTAAAACCAGCCTAATCTTTTACATTACTCTACACTGTCTCATTTATATAACATTTATACTCACGATGGTTAACTCTTCCGTTCTTTCTTTTTCTCTTCTCCAAGTCAAAGCCAGGGATCCCGTGTGGCGGCGACATTGATGGCAGACGCAGGTGGATGAGTTGTTGAGAGGTGCAGCTTGCCATAGAGGGTATGATGTCAATTGGCCCAGGTTGTTGTATTGTCCAGGCAGTATTGATGCTTTCCCATATTAGAACCAATGCCTTACTCCTGCCAACTCCAGCTGGGATCCACGTGGGAGAAATCTGCCAAGTTGGTTTCCTCGTTCCGAATTTGAGAGGAGAATGACAGCGGGATTTCAGTGAAGTCATCTGCTGATGGCTATATGAAAGGAAACAAGGTGCTTCTTACATACTTCATTTCACTCGAGATAAGTCGTAACTTAATATGTGGCTTTAATTATCTGTAAAAAGTGATTACTGGATTCAGATATTAATGCCCAGAAAAATGAGAAGCAGGGGAAAGTTAAAATCAGACTATCACTATCCACCAAAACCCAACAACTTTATTTTGGAAATAAAATTACAAAAAGACTATGAAGATTTTCATTCATCCAGGTCATGGTATATCTAGTATAGGTAAATCTAAAACAACTGGACTTGCTGAGTAATCATTGAAGAGCTGAAGAAGCTGCTCGGATGAGTAGTGAAATATCTTCAACTCAGCAAGTCCGGTTGTTTTTTATATTTACCTATACTAGATATAAAATTACAAAAAGTTTCTGAGGGCCAAGGAATGAGCTATTGAAAAAGGTAACGGTCAATAAATGAATAAGGGACCCATTAACCTCACTATGGACACGTGATTATCTGTCCTTGTTACAGTGATTACCACAGTGCAGACCAAGCTGAAGTCCAGTTTGGGTGAAGTCTGAAGGTGAATTGTGTTTTATCAGTCTTGGATACAACTAGAACTTTGGGAAAGTTACTGTTAGCAACATGTTTTCATATCTAAGTGAATCCCAAACCAATGTTGGGAGCCTTAACCCAAAAGCTCCGAAGACCTCTGGCCTACCAAGTGGTGGATGAGTAAAAAAGAGCAGCAGTTTTTCTGCAGTGTGAGAGTGGGTGGATGTATCATATATAGCACATGTATTTACCATTCCTGGCTGGAAAGGGGTCTTCACTCTCCGGTTCTCCAGCTCTTCCCACTTCACTGTGCTGTAGAAAGCGTGCTCCCTGATGTTTCCGTTGACACCGATCCGCTGATTCTCATCCATCTCCAAAAGCTAAAAAGAAACATAAATTCTAATATTGCAGGTGCTGTGTCATGTACCTCCTAGCACTAGGGCCCGGGCCTAGGGTGGCAGGATTTTAGGGGGCGGCATGCTGCCCAACCACACCCACAATGATTCAGAAACACTGGGGATGCACATGAGATACAATAGTTTTTTTAAATTTCCTGTGCGCCAATCCCCATTGCTCTGGTGAAAA
Source organism: Xenopus laevis (assembly GCF_017654675.1). Taxonomy (NCBI): domain Eukaryota; kingdom Metazoa; phylum Chordata; class Amphibia; order Anura; family Pipidae; genus Xenopus; species Xenopus laevis. Next base: position 32,159,627 of record NC_054373.1, read on the forward strand.
AGATGAATGATGATGAAGGATGAAAATCTGAGGGGCGTCTGCTATGTAAATCTGGCTCTGGATATTTACCTTTGGCAGGAGGTCCAGCATTTCCTTGCTCATATAATATGGGTAATACGGCGTATTCTTCTTTATTGCAAAGAATTGCCTTAAAATACTGCCTGTAGGTGAAAATGGCAAGCTGCCCGTGGCCATTTGGTACATGGTAATCCCAAAAGACCACCAATCCATGCCTGCGTTATACTCTGCCTTTGATAGAACCTATGAAACAAAATGATTACAGAGAAAACATGAGTCATGAACTTGATAGGCTACTTGCAGAACACAAAATAACATGTTATTTCCATATTAAATTGCAGATGGATTACATTTAACTTCTGTATTACTATTAATTAATATATTAATAATATTAATTAATATTAAATGAGCACAGATCAAATACGTGTGGTATTATCAGAGATGCTGTTCTCATTTAAATGGGTTGTTTTTCCCCTTCAGGTCAACTCTTAGTATGTTATAAAACGTCACATTCTTAGCAACCTTTGCCTTGGTCTTAGTTTTTTATCTTTTATAATTTTTCAATTATTTGCCTTTCTCTCCAGCATTCAGATGGGGGTTAATGACGCCCTTCAGCCAAAATCATATTGCAGTGTAAGGCTACAGTTTTGTTGTTACTGAAACTTTTATTATTTATCTTTATATTCAGGCCCATTCATTTTCATTTCCCAGGCTCTCATTCAATTCAGCACCTGGTAGCTAAGTTAAATTGAGCCCTAGCAACCGGATAGCTGCTGGAACTCCAAAATAGAGAGCAGCTGAACAAAAAGCTAAATCATTCAAAATGAAGACCAATTGCAAATTGTCTCCGAATATTTCTGCATGAGACTAAAGGTTAAATTAAAGGTGAATATGTTTGTATTTTAAATGCTTGTTGTCACCTCTGGTGCGCGGTATCCAGGGGTTCCTATTACTCCGTTGGTTCTTGTCTGGTCGAAGATGTTCTCTGCGGCGAGGCCAAAGTCACAGATCTTGATATGGCCGTATCTGTCCACCAACACGTTGTCAGGTTTCAGGTCACTGTAGGATAAGAATTAGGAGCAATTTAAATAGGTAACAGTTCTCGGGACCAACATTGCCCTCCACTGCCCCTATAAGTAGGCTGCCATCAGAGTGGGAATCCTGCAGGGGGCCCATAGTAACAGAGAACCCAAGGAAATGTGAAGGTACAATTCATAGAATAAAAAAGATATTGGACCTGCAGAGGGAATTAGTAGCATTTGGGTGGGGACAGGGCAGCCATCAGGGGGGGACAGGGGGGAGAGTTGTATGGGGCCCCGAGGGTAAGGGGGGCCCCGGCCACACCACACTTACTTGATTAGCCGGGCCCCCCTGCTTTTTGAGACCTGCTGACTTCGGGAAGGCATGGATGTTTAAGGGGCCCTGACCACCAATTTTCTTATAATGTGGGGGGGGGAGGCCTGGCCACCAATTTTTTTTTCTCATGTTGGGTCCTAGCCACCAATATATTTTTATGGGGGGCCCGGACCACCAATATCTTTTTATTTTTTATTAACATGTGGGAACCCTAGCCACCAATATTTTTCTTGTTTTTTTTACTGTGTGGTGGGGAGGGCGGACCTTTAGGTGGGGCTTGCGGTGGGCGCAGCCCAGGGGGCCCAGGAAATGTTGTCGTATGGGGCCCTGTGATTTCTCATGGTGGTCCTGGGTGGGGATGTTGACATGTTTGAGCAGAACGGAGTGTGTGTTCTGTAAAATATTCTACATTCTTTTAATTGGGGCCATGTTCTACTTTGTTGGATTTGCCCACCTCCCACAGGGGTGAGGGGCCAACCTGGCAGTGGGATAAAAACCTGGACTTGTATGGGAAAGTTCTATGTAGTATGGGGGTCCCATGACTTCTAACCGCACCCTGCAGTCTGACTGTGTAAGTGCTTTCTTGTATTGACTAATTTAAAAACGAGTTGGGAGAGATGAGTAGCTACTATGGGAAATGCTTGCCTACAGCACATGTAGTGGTGACAGTCCATCATCACTCAGTGAATCTATGTGTCAGAAAGCACATAGAGACAACACAATATACTGAGAATTTACTCACCGATGAATGATGCCCTTAGAGTGCAGGAACTGGAGAGCAACCACCATCTCCGCTGTGTAGAACCTTTTACAAAAAGAAAATCATCATCGTTCCTATATCACATTCATTACATAGGATTTGTTACAGTTAACTATAGAGTTGCCTCGCAGTGTTCTCTGTGCTTGCATCTGATGCAAATATCTAAGTGTAACATACAAAAGGGTGCAGAACACGTCTTACTGACAGCACAGGCAAACATGCTACATATGTAACTTGTTATGGGAACAAATTCAGCCCATTGAAGTGCCCAGCGTTTTCCACTTATAAAAGAGCTCTAGTAACACTGTCCCAGAGAAAATCCATTAAAGTGATCCAGCTAAAATTCCTTAAAAACTTTTCATGTTCTTATTAATAAGGTTGAACCAAAGAAATGAAAAATGGTCCATTGGTTGGGGCGCTGGGAGGGGTGATATTGTAAGTCTATGGCATCTTTTAGCAACTCGTTTCGCATTGGCCAGAATCTCAAGATTGCCAGTCTGGGCCTGACAATATGCAGCAGAACACAATTCATTAAGTGGGCAGCTTATACAGACAAATAAGTACTACATGGACCTTTGGAATATGTACCCCAATTTCTCTGTAATAACAATTAATATAATTCAGGTACAAAGCAGCCCTGTACTTATCTATGGCAAGGGTACAGGGCCAGGCCGCATCTTGCACCCACTTAACTAGAGCACCTGAATGAAACACAAGTTAGGGTGCAGGAAAGGGGACACTGCTACTCAAGCTTGTCCCTCAGTAATACACTGCTGCCATTGTGGAGAACAAAGACCTATTAAGGACTAAGAGGTAGGCAGTGAGCAAAGTATGAAAAACATGGTGGGCTGCACCTATTCTTTCCAGTTTGCTCCCTATCCCATGTACTGTAAATGGGTCCTAATGTCACTTACATGATTCTTGCCATTGGCAGATTTCCTTTGCGAAGAATCATTTGCATTAAAGATTTCCCGCTGGCATACTCCAGGACGAAGAAGGATTCCAGCTGTTAAAGAGAGAATAGAAGAAGGTGAGACCTAACCCATCCTAAAACTTTAAAGCTTTCTGAAAAGAAGTGGTAATGTGAATAAGTGGAAAGCAACATCTTGGCGCTCCATGGAGATATAGAAACAGCCATGTATGAGGAGCAAATGAGACCCCACCGCATAGTTTGAACTGGTCTAATCATGCTAAAAAGTTCATTTAAATGCTAGATTCCCTTTAAAGAGATGATATGCAATTAATAACAGTATTTACCTCTGATTGAAAAGCTGCGTAGGAATGACATAAAAATGTGCTTCCTCTAGCGACCGACAGCACTCGGGCCTCCTTCATCATGATGTTGAAGTTGTTCTTGTCTGGACTTTTCTGCATGATCTTTACTGCTACCAGTTGCTTCTTCGGTGTAAACGAAGCCAACATCACCTAATAACGAAGGGCAAATATTAGATATGACATGGTGTATGTAAAGGTAAACGCTAAACACTGAGAGGCTAAAATGAAAAAGTTATCTGTTTTCACTTTACACCATAGGTGGAGAATAATGAAGATTTCGGGAGGTTTAGTCTCCCCAATTAATTAGAAATAGTATCTTCCAGTGATTCCTTCCCCAACATAAATGTCCCATTCTATATCACCACTTTATAATGATCTTCTCAGAACTGTATTTACAAAACAGTGAGTAATAATACTAAACTACTTTATTCTCGCCTATGTTTTCTGCTTCCCTATGATTTATACCAAGAGAAATCATTCCTGGGAAGCCTTTCACTTACCCGGCCAAAGCCTCCTTTTCCCAGCTCTGAATAAAACCTGTAGTTCTTAATATCCAGGGGGACAGGTCTGCTGATATCCACACAGAGTTTCTTCGCTGCGCTTCCACCTAGGAAAAAAACTCCATTAGTACCTTGTATTACAAATAACCTGTACATAGCATATATTAATAAACCCATCAGCAAGCACAAGGCAGGGCTCCTTAATATGAGGCAGCACAAGGGGACTGGAGAGGGGACACCTACACCTATGTGCCTCCCCCAGATGCCCCCATGAATACATCTCCCAGAAAACTTAAACCCTTGATTATATATTGAGAAATGCTGGAAGCCTGGGTTTCTGACATATTGACACGGCAGACCATTAGTGATAGTGATGTTCATCAGAATCAATCAGTAATTAGATTTGAACAGTTACATCCAAGGTAGAAGATGAAAGCAGTTCTGATTGGTTGACATTGGCATCATCACTGATATTACTAATTTCCTATACAATAGAAAACCAGCCCTGATTGGTTGATACTGGCAATATCACTGGTGATTTTTATTTTCCCTTATAGTAAACCAGCCCTAGTTTCATACCAAGATTAAAAAAAGAAGAAAGAATGAATAAATAGATGGGTAATTTTTAATAAGAACAAGACCTTGGGTAAATCAGCAAGCTATAACCATCAGGCAAACATATTATTTGCAGAAATCCTGTTAAAAAGACATCCCAGCAAGTTAGGGCAGATAAATCCTATGGGGCCACTTCTTATTAGAAAGTTAGGGGAGAGATTAAGCATAAAAGCTGCAACTGTGTTTTCTTACCTTCTAAGGGATCCTCTGGACTTCTTGATTTTGATCCTTATTCACTCCTTCACTGGTCTTTTCCAACTGACTTTTCTTTTCTTCTAACTGTAACTTTTGACTCTTCTCTATGGGGCTTTTCTCCTTGTCTTTTAATTCACTCCTCCTGCTTTTATTGCTCCCATCTTGACGGGTCTTCTTTTCCATGGGGTGTTTCTTCTGCTCTTCTAACTCATCTCCACTCCTTCTCCTTTTATTTCTCCCATCTTCACTGGTCTTCCTTTCCATGGGGCTTTTCTCCTTTTCTTTTACCTGTCCTTCACTCCTTCTCCTTTTACTGCCCCCATCTACACTGATCTTTTTCATTTGACTTTTCTTCTGATCTTCTAACTCACCTTCACTCCTTCTATTATTGCTCCAATCTCCAGAGTTCTTCCTTTGTATGGGGCTTTTCCTCTCTTCTATCTGTCCTTCACTGCTTCTCCTGCCCCCATCTTCACTGGTCTTCCTTTTCACCAGGCTTTTCTTCTTGTCTTCTAAATCACCATCACCCCTTCTGCTATTGCTCCTATCTCCACTGGTCTTCCTTTCTTTGGGGCTTTTCTTCTTCTCTTCCAGCTCTCTTTCTCTCCTTCTCCTTTTACTGCCCCCATCTTCACTGGTTTTCTTTTTCACCAGGCTTTTCTTCTTCTCTTCTAAATCTCCATCACTCCATCTCCTTTTCTCACCTTGTCCTTCCTCCTCCGAATTCCGACTCCTCTTCTTTCTCACCTCCATGTTAATCTCTCCTCCTATACTGTTTTTTTTAAATTTTATTTAAGCTCTATCTCAATTTATCCACTTTTATCTATCGCCACTCTCACTCCATGTCTCTTCTCCTCACTGTCCAAAAGGCAGTTGGCCTGAACCAACTGAACAGGTAACTGAACTAGGTGAGTCATGTGACCACCAGCAGTGTCATGAGCAGGCAACATGGAGTGACATGCAAGCACTAGAGAGCCATTGGCATTTCAGAGGACATTGCTATGGCACTACAGAGAAGGAAAACTTCTCTAAGAGCAAATGTTTAAAGTTGATTGGGAGTTATCAAGTTGAGAATATGATTTATTAGTAAAACATTAAGGGGCAGAGCTGAAATCCCTGCAGTCCACAAGGGTTATCAAATGGAACTGCTAACAGAGTTGTATTACATCTACACTGATTGATTCTAATTGTATCAAGAGTTCCAGAACTGTGCTGAGATTCTGTGTTCACTTCAGCTCCTTCAGGGGAAATTGGAAGTTGCTGATTACCTCAACAGTTCCCACATATTAGTAGGCTGGTGGCCATTATCTGGACAAACACCAAGTTGTTGCTTAGAGGAACTTCTATTTTAAATGGCGCCTATCTATGCTGCCAGAATTCCAAACCTTTTTGGAGGTTTAGTGGGACGTATGTCTTTATTGAAGCATGACATGCTGACAATTATCTACATTCTTTATCTATAGACCCTTCTTCACCATTTCCATATTTCACTGCACTGCATTGTAAACTCCTAAATAGAAAGATTTATAGACACTGATAAATGTAACAGCTCTATATATTTTTGCACTGATGTAAAAAATAAAGCGCTAAACAGAAGCAACTTATTGTGAGTGCCATGTATAGGTGGCTCTGCTTTGTATTGCTTCTTCTTTTTCCCAGTTAATGTTAATGTGTAATGTGGAAAACTGTATAGGGCAAATGCTATATAAATACAGCACCTCTTAGCAGCTAATATTATATATTATCCATCTGAAATGTGTGACCATTACTTTTTAACTGCATCAGGAAATTCCATGCATTCAATTCTCACATAGTAACATAGTAGATGAGGTTGAAAAGAAAAAAATGTGTCCATCAAGTGCAACATGCACAACTGCTATTGAATCCAGAGAAGGCAAAAAAAACAACCAATCTGAAGCCTCACCAATTTGCCCTGGGGGTGGGGGGATTCCTTCCTGACTCCCAGATGTCAGTTGGACCAGTCCCTTAATTAAGTTTGGATTAAGAACTGTTTTCAGAAACCTTGTGTTTTATCCCTTGCTTAAAAGCCATCCAACACCTGTAGGGCACAGAACTGATGGAGAATGGCTGAAGTGAAGGATCATGGAGGTAGGAAAGAGATGCAAGGAGGGCAGTGGATGAATACAAGCTACATACAAAAGCCATGCAGTGTTTCAGCACTGACTGCCCACTTAGCTCATGAAGCACACAAGAGGGCAATGTAATAATTATTAGTCTACTACCCCATTAAATAACTGCACTTTACATTGGTTTACTGTGCCAAATCCATTGCTGTTGTTGCATTATAGATGTACTCAAAAGAGCAAAAGTGGTCTTTGTTACTTGCAAAATCCAAGCTAAAGCAATAGATAAAGAAATTTGGGGGTCTCCATATCCCTTAACTTCCCTAGACAGCATGATAGAACGTTTAGGAGACATAAATTATCTCCTCTTCCATCTTGGGATCTCTGTAGGAAGTGTAAGGAAGACGGGAGACCAGGCAGAAACAACTTTGTTATACCTTGATGTTCCCCTGTCATTTTCATGCTTAGTCAGTACCATCTGAATATAGGATTGCAATACCCGAATGTAATTTTTATTATATGTTAAGCACACAAAAAAAGCATAAAAACAACAAATAATTGTAGCATAGACAGTAGGTTTATTTATTAAACTATACAATAAGCAATCATGTTACAATACATTTACAAACAATATAAAAATAAATATATTTATAAATATTTACCTAAAATTTAGATCTACCTACCGTCTACATACAGAAAGATATACAATTATGGGCTGCTGTATAGAACCACCTGCTACAGATTTTGCCATTTTGTACTGAAGCCACACAGAGCACCTGGTATAAATGATTGGCTGAGAGAGTATGCAGGGGCGGATATGTAAAACGTGGGTACAGAAATGTACATTGAGAAACAAGCACCATAGGGAAATAATTTGGCTCAGACTTTGCATGGCACAATAATTAAATGAAGGCAGTCTATACAAAAGATCCTGTGATGGACAAGACTCTGAGATACTGTTCAGAAACGTTATATTCACTTCATCATTCTTTACACACAGCTGTAGATTCCTGGCATCTAACTAAAAGTGATACATGTCCAATTTTAGGAGACAGAGAGAAAAAAAAATCCAAGGTTCTCCATTGGCTCCGATTACAGACTTCATTCTGGATCCCTCAGTTACGATGCCCTTTACCAGAGTGCAGTTCACCCAATGATGTAAAGTGCATTTGTACAGAGTAGTCAAAGATATGAAATACTCTACTCTGAACTCTCACTTAAACTTTCATATAGAAGCACTGGTGTTTTCTTGTGTTTAATCCACTTCTTCCTCTTGGAGTGACCTGGCATCAGCCTCCTCTTAACAACAGCTGCCGGATAGAATTAAAGAAAACTGGTTAATTGGAGCATCTTTTCCATTAAAAGTACTATGGGCAAACAGATGAAAAGCCAGACTCGCTTACAGGTTCATGTCGATAATATTAGCCTTCCTTAAATAAGACAAACTAGCAGCATTACACAGCAGCAGTTTATACACAATTCTTTCCAACACATGCTGGGAATATCCCAACCCAACACATATGTGCAATAACACTGTTAAACATTTTAGTTTTCTGTAAATCTTCCTTTTAAGGCGTTGTTCACCTTTCGGGTAATTTTTTATTCTGGTGCTTTTTCAGTTATTAAGCATTTTTTTAAAAAAATTTAAAAAGAATACTAGGAGTTAACAAGGATTGTTTCTCCACCTGCCACGCATGGAATTAGGCTAATGTGTTATATAGTGAACAGATTATAAATTCAATCCACCCTTATTGCCAATTATTCCAATGCTCAGATTCTCTACTCACAAGCCACAGTCTCTGTCTCAGCTGCAATTCCTTCTGGGGGCCAATACAGACTTTGGCTCTTGCGGAACTTCTTGTAGAGTTGTGTGTACAAAACAGACAAAGTCAACAACACAAATAGGAAAGTGAGACACGCAGCTGCCCATGCTGCCTCCTCTGTTCGTGGGGTAGACACAAACACATCTGAGGCTTTTATTTGTCCAACACCAGAAGCCTTCTGTGCTGCAGCCGATGCCTCTTTTGTTGGCTCGTGCTTGCAACTGCACTCTTCTTTTTCTTCTATAACGGCAGCAGTTGGTTTGGGAGCAGTAGTAGATGAAAGGCCCACAGGAGGCTCAGGCATCTTTTCTTCTTGTTGGGTGGTTGTTGCAGTACCTGGGCCCTCAACAGTAGTTTTTCCTGCAATGCTATTGTTGTGGGTTGTCGAAGTGCCTGACTCTTTTTGCATGGAAGTTGGAGATGGCACAGTCTGGCTGCCCCCTAGATCATTGGATGTGTTCCTGCTCTGTACAGTTGGAGAATTCAAGTTCATGTCAGGAGAGCCTTTGGAAATATTCATGAAGGTGGATTCTGGTAGTAAAGCAGAAACATTGCTCTCCATATAACGGCTTCCATCTGGATCTACAAGGTCATCTTTTTTTTCGGACACACCAGACCGATCTAATGTTACGTGAACCTTATCTTCAGATGTTGAAGATGATAAAGGAGTCCTCAATACTGTGTGTGAGATTACAGGCTGACTTTTATTGGCATCAACTGCTGTTTGTTCTACTGACACTGCAGTACTGTTCATTATTCTTGCACTGGCATTATAAATAGGAGTGCTTGCTAATATATGGGCAGAACCAAGTAATGCAGAGTCCCTTCTTCTTCTCTTCAAACCACAGTTTTCTTGCTTAAGATATAAAGAAAAGTAATTTTATATGAGATGTATGTTCTTGTATACAAATATGTGTTATACATTAATTAAAAGGCTCACTCTTTTGATATAAACAGTATTATAATTACTGGTCACAACTAGTACAAGCTTGCAGACACTATGGTCTATTCATCAAGAACAGACTTTATAAGAGTAGAATGTTCTTCTAGACTTGACCTGCAGGTAATTCAACCCACATCCTCTCCATACTTGCACTCTATTGCCAATGACCTGCTCAATGCCCACCTACCATTGTGGATACCCACGGCTATCTGAATCACTGCGGGGCCCAAACATGGGGAAATACAATATTAAAATAACCTGCTAAGATCAGTAGTAAGGTGTTATTTCTGTCTTAGCCAGGACTTTGCATTGAAAAGCTCTGTGAAAATCTATTGGCGAAACTTGAGATTTGTTTCTTACCTGGCAGCAAATTTTGGGGCAAAGCTTCTTGTCATGTTTATCAAAGAACACCGACGATGGCCGGACAAGCAAGTCCTGATACGAACCATCCATGTCCATTTCTCGTTCTCTAGTTCTGTCCATGTTGGCCGTTAGCCAGTTTCTAACTTCACAGAGATCTATATGTGACATCTCCAGAGTGGAGCCCCAGGTGACCAGGGCAAGAGGCTGAAGAAAGAACACAACAGGCCAGAGCATAATATGATAAGACATAAACGCTTCATTGAAAGCTACAAGGTAATTCATACAACCCACAGCAAAACCACCAATGTCAGTAATAGGCCAAGTATTAAAGGCCGTTCCTGTAAAACTGTAACAAAAAAAAAGGAAAACTGATTCTACCCTAAAGAAATAATGCACATATAGGTTTTATAATAAAGGGAGAAAGAGCATCATGACAAATTGCTTGTATATCCTTCCATCAAAAAAGTATACAAAATAAATATGCAAATGACAGGGTTACTCCAGCAATGAAATTTGAAGGATAAAATGTAACCATAGATGTGCATTTCATGCACATATTTTAAAAAATAAATTCCAATATGACAGGCCAATAGATCATCATTCTCAGTGCTGGGACTCCCTTAAAGTCAGTAAAAACAAATTCCATACCCGTTCAGTTGAAAGGTTCATGTGAGGGGTGATTATGTGCTTGTATACGCAGGAGCGAGCTCCATGGACAAGTGCTTTTTTCAGCTTGGGGTGAACACAGGGATGGTACAAGAAAACAACCCCTCCATGCTGCAAGACATAAAGGTAGAGAGAATTCAACACCCCCAAACTTGTAAATATCTTTATGCTAACAGGAATCCTACCCTATCAATTCTATAATTGCTCTGTACTGGCCAGGAACTGATCAGACTGAGTGTGTGACTCCCACGGCTGACTATACACCAATAACAAAAACTGGAGCAGATCCACATAAAAAAAAGAATGAATATGCACTGCCCTGCAGTATATTATCTGTGGATAGTATAATGGGACATGTGGTTAACTTACAATTTTTTCTGTTTAAAGGGATACTGTCATGGGAAAAATTTTTTTTTTCAAAATGAATCAGTTAATAGTGCTGCTCCAGCAGAATTCTGCACTGAAATCCATTTCTCAAAAGAGCAAACAGATTTTTTTATATTCAATTTTGAAATCTGACATGGGGCTAGACATTTTGTCAATTTCCCAGCTGCCCCATGTCATGTGACTTGTGCTCTGATAAACTTCAATCACTCTTTACTGCTGTACTGCAAGTTGGAGTGATTATCACCCCCTCCCTTTTCCCCCCAGCAGCCAAACAAAAGAACAATGGGAAGGTAACCAGATAACAGCTCCCTAACACAAGATAACAGCTGCCTGGTAGATCTAAGAACAACACTCAATCGTAAAAACCCATGTCCCACTGAGACTCCTTCAGTTACATTGAGAAGGAGAAACAGCAGCCTGCCAAAAAGCATTACTCTCCTGAAGTGCAGGCACAAGTCACATGACATGGGGCAGCTGGGAAATTGACAAAATGTCTAGCCTCGTGTCAGATTTCAAAATTGAATATAAAAAAATCTGTTTGCTCTTTTGAGAAATGGATTTCAGTGCAGAATTCTGCTGGAGCAGCACTATTAACTGATTCATTTTGAAAAAAAAATTTTTTCCCATGACAGTATCCCTTTAACTAAAACACTAAGATTACAGCTCTCTATAATCAAACCCTGTTCTCTTTTAGTATGGAATTCTAAGTTGTACTGCAATGTTATTAACCATTTGATTCATTCCCCATAAAGCTTTATAAAATCACAATATGTCCTACCTCAAGGTTATGCAGCCAGCGCTGTGGGGGACAATACGCATACTCTCCATATCTGGCCCATTTTGGACGGTGCACGCCACTTTTAAAAGCAAATATATAGATTGTGTGACAATAGGATCCATATAGATATATATTCCTTATTACATTTGGACATTTCCCTTTTAAAAATATAAACATACATTAAACACTGTATTATATCAACCAGTCTCTACTTTGTGTACACTTGGGAAAGGCTCCCATCTATCTGGCAGACACAAGAAATGATTTTACCTGTTGGGAATCGGGGTTGCATACACTATCTCAGTGTCCATACAGGCGCCGTGTGACTTCTACAAGAAAAGAGCAAATTTCGGTGCTCTGGCAACTGACTGTACCTCTTTTCTCTACATCCACAAAAGTTCCCGGTTAAATTAAAAGGAATCTAGAGCTAATGATGAAGGTTACAATGATAAAGCTGAGCTTGCTGTACCCCTATAAAGTAGAATTTGCAGATGTATGTATATGTTATGAATCCTGGATGTGAGCCATTGTTAGTTTGTATTACTGTTTTCTCCTCCCCTTGAATTAAAAATAAAAACCTATTTTAAAAAAAACGGAATCTACAACTAAAATAGTAGTTGTACTTATACAACAGGCTTGTAACAAGAAGTCAATAGTAGAAATACACTGGCACACACGGCAATTCAAAACGGGGAATCCCTTGTGTCTTTATTTGCAGAGAAGCAACGTTTCGGGGTAGTACCCCTTTGTCATGCTTGACAAAGGGGTACTACCCCGAAACGTTGCTTCTCTGCAAATAAAGACACAAGGGATTCCCCTTTTTGAATTGCCGTGTGTGCCAGTGTATTTCTACTATTGACCTTGGGGAGGGTGCCGATCCCTCCAGCATTGAGCACCTGGCTATCCTGACTGAAGGCCTGGGTGTGCGAGCCGACATCTCTATCTTGTAACAAGAAGTATCCCTGCCAATATGCCTTCATTTACCAACACTGAGCTGGAACCCACAGATACTAATAATATTTTTACTTTCACTGCTCTACCTGCCTGAGTACTCTGTGATCTCACCTCCGGTTCATAATGAGTGGTAATGCTTGGAAACACCTGTGGGGAGACAGACAACTTTACTATTATAATCCTTTATTTACAATGCACTCAAATATTCTGCAGCCCACTACAGATATTATACATTATTCACATCAGTCCCAGCCCCAGTGGAGCTTACAATCTAAGGCGCCTATCGCATTCACACGCACAACGGTCGGTTCTATCAGGCGCCAATTAACAAGGGGAGAGCATACAAATTCCTCGCAGACAGTTTTCTGGCTGGAATCAAACCAAGGCCCAGCGCTGCAAGACAACAGGGCTACTCACTGTGTCACTATGATGCAAATGCTAAACACAAGTTATTTAAACTGAGAGTAGAAACACATGCTACCTGAATGGAACAAACACCCACAGAGCTTTATCAGTGCTTTTTCTTCAGGCTATTAAGTTACTGTGATTGATATTTTTTATCCCAACCCATAATTAAATGGTAACATTTGTTAGCTGTTGTTAGCTGGGCAGAGACAGATGAGAAGATTTGGGGAGATTAGTTGCCCGGCGACAAATCTCTCTTCTTCGGGTGACTAATCTCCCTGAACGGCCTCCCCATCGTCTAGAATCTAAATTGAGGCAACTTCGGGCGACTTTGGAAAACGAAGGTGCTCCAAATGCCATCCCGCCGGCAATTTAGATTGTAGCCGGCAGGGAGGCAGTTCAGGGAGATTATTGCCCGAAGAAGAGCTATTTTTTCGTCTGAGACAGACGTATCTTTTTGTCTGTCTCAGCCCTAAATCTGTAGAAAAACAATGCTTTTTGTTAAAATAAAAAAAAACGTAGCACATTCCGCATTGGAAGCAAAGAAGCTGAGTTTATTTCTGTAATGCAAACGCTGGAAGATGAAAATATTGCAGAAGTGAAGTGAAAGTAACACTGAGTGCAGTCAGTCCTGTACAAACTGCAGAAATACTGGAGAATTTCATACCTGAACTGGAAAAGGCCAGTGTCTCCCGGGACATGTATACACACTCTTGTCTGGAAGGTCCACATGAATATTCAACTGCAATGAAAAGAAATCCGATAAGTCTAAAGAGCAGAATAAAAGCACTTACACCACCGTATATTCATTATAGCAGCACTTTGGTTATGGATTCCTAATCCGGAAACCCAAAATCCAGAAAGTTCGGAATTGCAGGAAGCCCATCTCCCATAGACTGCAATTTAAGAAAATTATTTTAATTTTTAAAAGGAATTTCCTTTTTCTCTGTAATAATAAAACAATAGTTGTACTTGATGGTAACCAGGCTGCATGAATCCATATTGGTGGTAAAACAATCCTATTAGGTTATTTAATGTATAAATAATTAGACTTAAAATGTTGCGGTTCAATTAACCAAGAATCCTTTATGCAGAAGTACCATGCATTGTGGATAATAAATCCTATACCAGTATATTTTATTAAAGTGGTTTATGTGCAATGCCAATAAAGGACAATGGTTTAGGGGCTGAAGTACCAAGAAGCAATAGCACAAGGGCTCTCTGGCTACTGCAGTTTGCTAAAGGGAGTTAAGTTAACTTTTAGTATGTTATAGAATGGCTAATTCTAAGAAACTTTTCAATTGGTCTTATTTATATTAATAGTTTCTGAATTATTTACATTCTTCTTCTGACTCTTTCCAGCTTTTAAATGGGGGTCACTGATTCCATCTAAAAAAACAAATGCTCTATAAGTCTAAAAAAATGTATTGTTAATGTACTTTTTATTACTAATCTTTCTACTCAGGCCCTCTGCTATTCAAATTACAGTCTCTTGTTCAAATCAATGCATGGTTGCTAGGGTAATTTGGACCCTAGCAACCAGATTGCTGAAACTGCAATTTGGAGGTCTGCTGAATAAAAAGCTGAATAACTAGGTGAATTGATAATCCAATATAAAAGTTGATGGGGGTCAGCAGTGATTCTGAAAAAGGACTGAACCACAACAAGTGATCTCATTGAAAGGCATTTACCAAATAATCGGTATTTATACAACTTTCCTATCCACAGAAGTGGCCAAATTTCCCATGATCTCTCTGATGTCAGCTGAATCCTTACTTGGTATAGCAAATAACTAATGACCTACAGTATATAGTTAAATATTATCTCAGAGATGTAAAATAAGACAAACAGGTCATACGTCTCCATAGCATTATATACTGTACCAACTGCTATTTCAAGAATGTGTTCTGAATATTCTAATAAAAATAAACATGAGGGGCGTGGTCTGACCACTGATGTGAGTGCACGCAGAAATCGGAGCTCCGCACCAAACCCTGTTTTAAACCCGGTAATCCCTGATATTTCTGGTGAGAAACGGAGCTGGAGCACGGAAACCAACAAGCCCTACCGGAGAGACTACTCATGGGCCAAAACCGAGCTAATAAGCGGTCCTCAGAGGCAGCGGCCCGTCTTGAGAGGTACGCCAGAGACCCACCTCAAAATGGCGGAGACAAGGCCAAACACGGGAAGCGCACGGACCCGAGACAAGATGCGGATAGCGATGCCTCTGAATCAGTGGAAGACGGGAACCAAGCGCTAGATCAGTCCCAGGCAGAGGGGGAACCGACCTTAAGAGACGTGATGTCGGAAATCAAGGCAGCCAACACAGCCTGCACAACCCTCATTAACGCCAGGACGGAAGAAATAAAGATTGACCTGTCCATCATAAAGCAGGACATGCAGAAGTTGCGAGAGAGAACAACAGCTGTTGAAACTAGGGTCAGCGACCTGGAAGACTCGTGCAGGGAGATCCCTGACCAGTATCGCGCAGTGAAGAGACTACTGGAAGAGTGCCAACGTAAGTCTGATGACCTCGAGAACCGGCTGCGACGCAGCAACCTCAGGTTTGTGGGTTTTGCGGAGATGGCGGAGGGGAGCACGCCCGAAGCCTTTCTAGAGACATGGCTTAAGGACACTTTTGGGGCATCACAACTCTCTACCACCTTTACAATTGAGCGGGCTCACAGAGTCCCAACTAGACAGTCCCCTCCAGGCGCCCCTCCTAGGCCCCTGATAGCGAAGCTGCTAAACGCGCGGGACAGAGACAAAATCCTATCACTAGCCAGAGGACGTGGCCCGCTACGTTTCCAAGCTTCGACAATTTCGATATATGCGGATTACTCCATGGAAGTGCAGAAACAGCGTGCAGGCTTCCAAGGTGGGAAAAACCGGCTACGGGCAGAGGGCCTCACCTACGCCATGTTATACCCTGCGCGACTACGGGTCCAAGCAGATGGGCGCACTTACTTTTTCACTGCGCCGCAAGAGCTTACTCAATGGTTGGATGCACGAGGAGCTCGTCCCTGAAAGGATCATAACCTCTTCTCTACTACGTAAGTGTAGTTCCTGAAATTATGCAGCAGCAGGCCCATGGGGGGGTATTTTTGGATCGGAAGGGAATCTTACTAGCCTTCACCTATCACACAACCCCTACTTCAGTTGCACCATCACTACGGGGGAAGGCAGGATATATTACCCATTGCGAGACAGTAATCTGTCTATCCCTTCTGCCCCATAAGGGGTCCCGCCCGGCAGCCTTTACCAAGCAACGTATAGGAAATGCGGCTTCACCAGTTGGTTAATCAGGATGTGTGTTCCAGCTCCTGAACACAGTTTAGTGGAAATATTTTTTTATTTTTATTTTTTGTATCAGCATTTGATCATGTACACTGGGATAACCACCCAAATGATGGTGCGGAGGTTCGTTCTCACATCTAGGAAGAGCCCGCAGTTTACCCGGGCTCGATCTGCCACTAGGCGACTTTACTATCTCTACCGCCTGTTTGTGCGGAGTGGCATGACTGTCCCCAACCTACAGTAAGAGAAGGAAGGAGTGTTTCGGGACAAATTCTACCCTTAGTTTGGAATAGGGTGGAAGGGGAGGGGGGTATGATACTTCAAGGGATGTTTATTGGTGCAATGTTCATGCACAAGGTTCAAATGTGTGACAAATTCTATGCTTTGACCTTAACGGTTGCTCAAGGGAAATTTTTGTTGTGTACATTATGGCAATTGTTATATATTCTGATGTTCCTGGTCTGTCAGCTCAATGGCGGTTAACATCACCAGCTGGAATGTTAGGGGCCTTAATGACCCAATAAAACGCAGGTTAGTTATGGACTTTCTTAAAAGACACCACACCTCCATAGCTTTACTCCAAGAAACCCACTTGACAGGCTCTAGGACGCAGGCCCTGCGGAGACCTTGGGTTGGGTGGGCTTACCATGCAGGCTATTCGACACACTCTTCAGGGGTATCCATACTAATTGGTAAAAGTGTCCCTTTCAGATTTGGAAGTATTAAAACAGATCCAAAAGGGCGATATATATTTCTGCATGGTTATATCAACTCATGCGAAATACTTTTGGCCAACATATATATTCCCCCCCCCCATTCGGACCACAAGTACTGCATGTACTAGCAGATCAGATTATTCAATATCCCCACGCACTGGTTATAGCAGCTGGGGATTTTAACGACGTACTGTCCCCTGAGTTAGACAGATTATGGAAGCCACCTAACAAGCCCCCCCAGCAAGCCACTATACTAAGTCAGTTGACCCAATCATTGGCACTAGTAGACATATGGAGAGCTACTAATCCAGACAGGAAGCTGTACTCTTGTCATACAGTGGCCCACCAGGCACTGTCCAGAATTGATATGGCTCTCATTAACACCGCTGCTGTTCCATTTGTGTCTGGTATTTGCTACTTGCCTAGAGGCATTTCGGATCATGCCCCAGTGCAACTAGTACTTCAACCTCCACACAAATCCGAACGGCCCCGTCCCTCTATCAACTCAACCTGGTTAAATATACTGGATAACTTTACCTCAGTAGAAGGAATGATAGATGACTTTCTCACTCTGAATAGAGACATCCCAACGTTGGTCCCTATATGGGACTCTTTTAAAGTATATATACGTAATTCCATAGCAGCCGACATAGCGGCATACAAGAAGCAAGCAAGGTTAGCAATACAATATCTAGAGGAGCAGGTAGTGGAAGCGGACCATCAGGCGGCTGTAGCCCCCACCCCCGATAACCTTAAATTGCTCAAGGAGGCGCAAGAGACATATGCACAGAGTCTCAAAACCAAAGCTCTGAACCGTCATTATTTCAGTAAAGTTAGGATTTACGAACAGGGTGAGAAGGCAGGGAGAATGTTGGCTCACTTAGCAAAAGCACTGAATTCTCCCCCCCCCATCCCAGCAATAAAAGACAAGCAGGGAGTCCTGCACACGGATCCCCTTAAAGTCAGAACCCTGCTCACAGATTTTTACACAAACTTATATACTAGTAAACTTGAAGGTTCCGAGCCTGAAATTTTGGAGTTTTTAAACACGGTCGATCTCCCAGCACTAAACCAAGACTTTAGAGAGTACTTAGACGCTGACCTCACAGCCATAGAAATTCAAGAAGCTGTGGACTCCTTCCCTCAGGGCAAAGCTGCTGGCTCAGACGGCTTGCCAATGGAGTTTTATAAAAGACACTCTAGTAAGCTGGTTCCACACCTGCTCCAACTTTATAATGATGCCATAAAAGAGGGGCACCTCCCACATTCCCTGTATGAGGCTGCTATAGTGCTTCTCCCCAAACAGGGGAAAGATCCACACCTGTGCGAGTCATTCCGCCCCATTTCACTATTAACTGCTGATGTGAAAATATACGCCAAGGTACTAGCTAGAAGACTAGGCAAGGTAATAACACAAGTAGTTGACCCTGACCAGGTTGGGTTCATTCCAGGTAAAACCGCCAGTCTGAACACACGACGGCTGTACCTAAACCTCACAAACAATTGCGACAACACAGGTAGTAGGGCCATCGCTGCATTGGACATAGCCAAAGCTTTCGATACGGTGGAATGGCCCTACCTTTGGCAGGTCATGAAAGTGATGGGGTTTGGTGATAAATTTGTGCAAAGGGTTCAATTGTTGTATAAAAACCCTACTGCCTCGCTACGCCTCAGTACACTTAACACCCCTAGTTCTATGTTATCCAGGGGAACGAGACAGGGGTGCCCTTTCTCGCCCCTGCTCTTTGCGCTAGCCATAGAGCCATTTGCCCAACCAGTCAGAGCCCACAACCAAATAAAGGGGTTTCAGAGAGACAACAAGGTAGAGAAAATTCAACTCTATGCGGATGACACCCTAGTTTACTTGGGGGATAGGAACCAGTCATTGTGTTCTCTAATACAACTTACTAATTTGTTTGGTCGGGTGTCGGGCCTACAAACGAATACTTCCAAATCAGTACTATTTCTAGTGGATGACCCAGCACAGGGTGAGGTACTAACAGAGCATCCTTTACAGGTGGTGGACAACTTTACTTATCTAGGACTCCAAATTGCATTACCAATCCCTCAGTTTCAAGCCTTGAACATTGATACACTTATCAGGTGGACCCAGGGAAAATTTAGAACATGGGAGTCACTCCCGATTGGTCCTGCTGGCAGAATACAACTAGTTAAAATGTTCATTTTACCCAAATGGCTATATATACTATGGCACTCACCCATGTACCTACCTAAAAAAATATTCAACGGAGTAAACGGTATGATGAGTAAATTTATTTGGGGTTCCTCCCGACCAAGGTTGAGAATGGCCACCCTGATGCGACCAAAGGACGAAGGGGGTATGGCCCTTCCTGACTTATATATCTATTTTATTGCAGCGCAATTGGCGCATATCATGCCAATGGTACATCAGGACATCTCGCCACCACTATATAACCTGTGGGCAGTTACGGCCAAAAACCCTTGTACGCCCTGGGTCACTCTACTGGGAAACGACTCCCGAAAAGTTAAGTCACCTATGCTTACATTACAATCCAAAATTTTGAGAATAGCACATACACTGGTAAAATATAAAATGCTGGCCCCGCAGACCCCGATTTGGACAAATTTGGAGTTCCCTAGGCTGGCGTCTTGCCCCCCTCCGGGGACCTGGCTCAGACTTAGCCTAGTAACGGTAGCAGATGTGTGGGAGGAGGATCATATTATTCAGTTGCAAAAACTACAAGAAGATAGGGACCTTCCAAACACTCAATGGTTGGTGCATCGCAGGATCGGCTCATCTCTGTCAGAGTTCTTTAGACAACCCAATCGAGTTGTAGGTAACTCTCCAGTTATCGACGCTCTGGTTGAGTTGACTCATAGGAAGAAAATTTCTACTCTTTACAAACTATTAAGTAAACCTTTGTATGTGGATAGCGAGATACGAGCTCGGGGGGCTTGGGAGACAGATTTGGGTCCTATATCTGACGACCAATGGGAGGGGGTGCTCCGTACCCCTAAAATAGTATCCCACTCTGATAGACATGGATTGATCCAATTATACCTAGTGCACAGAGCATACTACACGGTTCAGAGACTATATGCTATGCAAGCAGTGCCATCCCCCCTTTGCCCCAGATGTAAGGGGGAAATAGCCACCTTGGTACATACATTATGGGGCTGCCCTGTTGTATTGAAGTATTGGGAAGAGGTGGCTTTATGCTTAGATAACATTATCCCGGACTGGGGTGAAGGCAACGCCAGAAATTGCCTGTTTGCACTCGACATCAATGAGTCACTAGATTTACATACCAAACTTTTTATTATCAAAGCACTGTTTCAAGCAAGACGCCTGCTTACACTTCACTGGAAGGACTTGCATGCACCCTCCCTGCAGGAATGGAGGAAAGCCATGAATGACTTGGCTGATTTTGAGCGGGTTATTTTGGACAGAAGAGGGCAAATGCTGAAACATATACAAATATGGAGACATTGGAATGGTTCACTACACCTAAATGCTACTTGAGGGGGGAAGGGTAAGGTGACCTGTGGGGATAAAATGTTGTGCCGTTAATGTGCACTTGCCTGTATGTACAATCACTGAAATGCAATGCTCACGTGTGCTGGAGATATATTTTGCTGTTTCTCTGTTTCAATAAAATCTTTCTTTGAGAAAAAAAAAATAATAAATAAATAAACATGAACAATAACACGGCAAAAGAACATTTACCAATGGAGAAGTAACAGCAGCTGGGAATTAAGGATTTCCATGTATCCGAGTGTAACAGTGTGTTTTTAATTCCCACAGCACAGTTGACATTCCTGAGTTCAGATAATGAGTTATCAGACATACGTGCAGCGGGGAAACCTTGCTATGAACAGCACATCTAAAAAATGAACAGCTTTAATACTACCCAGACCTGCAAAACCTGTTGCTCTAGATGTTTCCTAGAGAGAGAAAAACCTACGGTATAAGATCTTTCCTGTCTCTTAATGATGATTACTGCTGAAAGAAGCAATAATTTCAACAGTAAGAATCTTATAAAGCTTTATTTAGGGGAGAAAGTAAAACAACAAATGCTCCTTCTCCTTTAAGAACCAATTCCCTGTCAGAACCCGACACAAGCTTAGAGGATTTCTGCACATAGGACACAATGGAATTCAGCAGTTCTATCCTGACAAACATTTCCAGCCAATGAGCAAAGTGTAAGCACTTAAAGGAGAAGGAAAGGCTAAACCTAAATAAGCTTTATCAGAAAGGTCACCAGTAAATCCTCAAAGTAGAGTCCTCTGTCAAAAGAAACCTTGCATTTCTTTCATTCTATTGTGTACACATGGGCTTCTGTATCAGACGTCCTGTTTTGAGCTTAAACCTCCAGGGCTAAGGCTTGAGAGTTTGCTCCTCTCCTCTTGCCTCCTCTCCCCCCCCCCCTGCTTTAATCTAAGCCCAGAGCTATGAAAGAGCAGGGAGAGACTCAGGCAAGAAGTGATGTCACACCAAGCTAATATGGCAGCTGCTATCCTAAACAAATATAGTGTTCTCAATGCATTATTGTGGCTAATCTATTGGCAATAAACTGCTTCATTAGCTTTCCTTCTCCTGTAAATACTCATTGCTTGCTATTGGGTTATTATAATCATGTAAATTTGCAGCTATAATAAAATATGAAGGCCACACTGTTTTCCTGGCAGCATCACTGGCAACATGGAATGGTTAAAGGAGAGGAAAACTTTCCAGCACATTGCCATCTGGTATCATTCTCCTGGGGATTTCTTGTGTCGCATTAGGTGGGTGTCTGCATTGTATAGACATTTTTCTGACTTTACTATAGTAATATAGGGAATGAAAGATTATAGTACCACAGTGCTCTCATAGAAAAAAACACTGACCTGGGATAGAAATTAAGCAATTTTGTAACCCATCCCCAACTGTGAATATGTCTCCTTCTCCTTTAATTATTCTTATGGCAACAAAACACAGGGAATTGTAATGGACTCTTCTACATCATAGTCAATTGGATTTATCTGCAGGTAGAGAACCAAGCCAAACCCTCCCTCCACAGGACAATAAATGCCTGTGTGCCCCGCTCACTGATTATTCATACTTCATTGGAAACACTCAGATACAATAGAACCATCAGTTTAAGCTTTTCAGGGGACCACGAAAAATGATGTAAAATCTGGGAAAATGTAAAACCAGGGAAATGTGTTAAAACAACCTTTTCTTCAAGTACTCAAAGGATATAAGCACAGCAGTCGTCTTCCATTTGAAATACAACATTTACTGTGTTAATAACAAGGGGGCATTATTATTATACTATGGGGGGCGTGTGCAAGGCCTCTCTGATAGTCACATAAACAACCTAAAGCAATAAGTGATTAGTGAAGGACTGTATGAGGTGCAGACTAATTGGGACAGGCTACTTACAGACAGAATGTGGCAAAATATACATCTGGTTAGTATTTAAAAACCCATGACACTAATAATAACTAGGGATGCAATAAATCCACTATTTTGGATTCGGCCACAGCCCAGAATCCTTCTCGAAAGATACGGCCGAATACCGAACTGAACCCAAATCCTAATTTGCATTAGTATTCGGTCGGGCCTGGCAGAAAGATTCGGCCGAATCCTGCTAAAAAAGAAAGACTCCCGAACGGAATCCTGAATTCGGTGCATCCCTAATAATAACATTCTTAGAGGACAAACGGCAATTTTTGGACAAAATTGTTATATAAAATCCAGGAAAACAGTATTAGTATCAAGGAAAGCACCAATTAAAGTGCATTATAAATTGGTGGGACCACAACAAATTAACATAAAATGCAGGATAACGTAAAACCAGGGTATGTAAAATTGAGGGTTCACTTAATATAAAATGACACCACAGCCGGGCCAAGGAGTATGGGCTAGAGTCCTGCGCGGGTCCATTTTTTGGAACCCGTGCCCGCAACCTGCATTCTTTCCCACTTGGACCTGCAACCCGACCCGCAAGTACCTTATCCGCAATCCAGACCCGCTGACCATCAAGGATCAGGACTGCAGGGCTCTAACTTGGGCACCCAGGACAAGGGAAGTGATGTAGGGGCCACACTTGTGACACTGCTGCAAATTTGTGCCCTAAGAATTAAGGGAATTCATTTACAAAGGCACATGACACAAGCAAGAAACTTTGATGTTTACAAGGGGGTTTTGTATTTTATAAGAGCTGCTGTAGAGAGTCTCACCCTACAACACCCCACCACACAGGCACAATGTTATTAGGCAACATTTCCAACGGTTGACATATATTTTAGGCAATTACATTCAAGGGAGAGTAAATCCCCTTTATATGTGTTTCACTATAAATCCAGTGACATGATGGTATAACTCCTCCCCCACAATACATACCTCCCAACATTTTGGAAGTAAAAAGAGGGACAACATTTTTTTTCCCGCAAGTAGCGCAGCAATTTTTTGACCACACCCCTTTCTGTGGCCACACCCCCTAATTACCATGTTTGTTTTACAAAATTTGGCAGGTTATGAAAGTTTGAAAATATTTCTCCTTCTCCAAACTGTGTTTTTGTGTCTCAAAATTGTTACAAAGTATCTTATTTGCACCTGTTAGCTGTTCTGGGCTCTCTGCTAAAAGCCAATTAAGTGAGAAACTTTGTTTCTTTTTCTGGCTGTTCAGTGCAGAGAAAAGAGGGACTTTCCAGTACAAATGAGGGACTGCGGGTTGAGCTGTCAAAAGAGGGACTGTCCCTCCGGAAAAGGGACAGTTGGGAGGTATGACAATAGTAATGTAACTAAGAGCAGGACAAAATATGAGATACTACATGTTCATATAAACGTTAACTTCCCCTTTAAATTCTCCCCCAATGTATGTTGTTCGCATTAAAGTCTCTCTGCACTGCCCGGGGAGAAACGTTCCCTAATAAAGAGAATCAGTAGCTATTAGGGGAGCCTCTCACCCGGCCATTATCGCACACTTGCCCAAAACTCGCAGCGATCACCGAGCTCAGAAGCAGCGGCACCACAGAGCTCAGCTGCCCCATCCCGTTGTCTGACTGGGGGCGGGGTTAGGGGGGACTGACCAAGATACACGTCATGGCACCGCGCTGTTCTTTCCACTGTACACGCAGCCCGGATACGCGCGGCACCATCTATCCAATCAGACCGTAATAACGTGATAGCCTAATCTGATTGGTAGTTGGTGGTGTTTACTTTCTCGCTGGCGCGTGGAGGAGAAGTAGTTGTGACAGGGACTGGAGATGGTGTACGTACTGCTCCTGAGTGCGCTTGGAACCTCCAATGGGCCTCCACACATAGGGGCAAGGGAGGGCACTTGCCCCCTGGACCAGTAACATTAAAACATTTTATCGAAGAAAATCTGTGACCAGCTCGCCTGTGCTTAGGCCGTGCTGGCTGGGGAGAGACAGTCGGCAGAGCGTCGGGACAGCTGTGGTGAGAGGGAGGGAGCGGCTAGACAAGGGAGGCTGCGGGGAGAGAACGGCAACGACTGCATGTCATTGGGCCAGGAACTTCTCTGCCATCTCAGGAGTTACATATGGCTCCCCCCCAATTCTGACACAGTAAATTAATTGACTTTGCCATCAATAAGTAAATCGCCATGTGTTGCTCTTTCACTCCTCGGTCCCAAACTTAATAAAGTAAAATAACTTATCATTGAACCAATAACCACCTTGAAGTATTGTTTTCACCAGACATTCTGGTAACCCCATCCCTTACTCCAAAGTATAAACAGCTGCCACTCACAAATCCCACACACGGGCACATGCACAAAAGAATCTTTATTCCAAAAACATGTCAGACACAAGTTTAGGACTGTAGTTAGGGTTACCACCTTTTTTGGAATAAAAATACCGGCCTTCCTATATATTTAGATTTATTTCCCTATTAATAACATTGGGGGTCAAGCATCGTTTTTCCTGGTCAAGCCGGTAAAATACTGGCCAGGTGGCAACCCTAGCTGTGGCGCACTGTGTTCTGACTAGGGTTGCCACCTTTTCTGGAGACAAATCGCAGCCTTCCTATATTTGTGATGTTTTTTCCTATAAATAAGCATCATTTTTACTGGCCGGCCAGGTGGCAACCCTTCTGACTGGTTAAATTGTGTTCATTTATGGTTTTCTATGACTGAACATGGCTATAAATGTTATCCCATCTGTAACCTCAGAGCAAGCCTATGACTCTGTACTATAACACCCAATATTGTCACATATTGAGCCCTATATGATATTTATAATAAAGGATGCTGTTCATGGGAAGTGTCTGCTATATATATTTTTTGGAGTAAGAATTAACTCTGCTGCCAAACAATGTTAATATAATAAATGTGTAATGCAAGCGCCCACTCTTCCAGTCTCAAGGTAACACAACAGTTTATCTCAATTCTTCAGAATTGTGTGGGTCAAAGTGATCAGTCAGGCATAATGAGTTGGCTAATGATCTCTTTGCTTTCTCCCACCATTTCTTATTGACTGTTATACCTCTCAGCCACTGTATTTCTGTCTTGTGCTCCCTGATGCTAAACAAAATAATCTTCGTTTCCATCGAGTTTTTGTCATCTTAAATGACATTTTATATAGGGATGAAAACAAACCAGTTTGGACCAGTAGCACGTAGGATGCCTGTACCACTGCTTCTGTCCCAACTTGAAGCGCATGTCAATATACCAAAAAAAAGAGTGTGGAAAACAGGCTCAGAAGCCACAGATACTGTGCTACAAGCTTTATTATAACAAACCTGTTAAAATAAACCTTGCAACACAGTATCTGCTGCTTCTGAGCCTGTTTTCCACACTCTTTTTTGGTATGTTTTATAGGGATGCACCAAATTCACTATTTTAGGTTTCGACTGAATCGTTTGTGAAAGATTCAGCCGAATACTGAACCAAATCCCCCGAGACCGATTTAAAAACTTTCATAAATCTTAAAAGGGTTGTTCACCTTTAAGGTAACTTTTAGTATGGTTTAGAATTACCAATCCTAAACAACTTTTCACTTGGTTTTCATCATTTATTTTTTGTAGGTTTTTAATTATTTGCCTTTTTCTTCTGACTCTTTGCAGCTTTCAAACGGGCATCTCTGACCCCCTTCTAAAAAGCAAATGCTCTGTAAGGCTACAAATGTATTATTATTGTTACTTTTTATTACTCATCTTTCATTTCAGGCCTCTCCTATTCATATCCCAGTCTCTTTTTCAAATCAATGTGTGGTTGCTAGGGTAATTTGGACCCTAGCTACCAGATTGCTTAAAATGCAAACTGGAGAGCCGCTGAATAAAAAGATAAATAACTCAAAAACTACAAATAATAAAAAGATGAAAACCAATTGCAAGTTGTCTCAGAATATCACTCTCTACATCATACTAACAGTTATCTCAAAGGTGCAAATCACCCTAGCAACCATGCATTGATTTGAATAAGAGACTGGAATAATAAACAGGCCTGAATAGAAGGATGAACAATAAAAAGTAGCAATAAATACATTTATAGTCTTACATTTGTTTAGATGGAGTCAGTGACCCCCATTTGAAAGCTGGAAAAAGTCACAAGAAGAAGGCAAATCATTCGAAAACTAAGCAAAAAAAAGTCAAGGCAATTTGAAAAGTTGTTTAGAATTAGCCATTTTCTAACATTTTATAACTAACCATTTATTTAATAGGGAACCACACATTTAGACATTGTGAGGGCGACACCTCACAATATCATTGATTGATGTGATTTGGATAAAGCATGGCATGTGGAACAGACAGGACCGGATTTACATAGCAGACACCCCTATACCCGCTGTTGTTTGTCACTCCCGTCGGCTCCCTTTTATTTGCTCAAATTTTCATCATTGGGACTGTAGCTATGAGGATTGGCACACAGGAAATTTAAAAAACTATCGTATCTCCTTCGCATCCCCAGTGTTTCTGAACCAATGTGGGTGTGGTTGGGCAGCATGCCGCCCCCTTAAAGGGCATGTAAAGGCAAACAAATTAAGTCCCATTTTTATTTTCTTTAATGAAAAAGAAATCTATCTCCAATATACTTTAATAAAAAAAATGTGTACCGTTTTTATAAGAAACCTGACTGTATGCAGTGAAATTCTCCCTTCATTTACTGCTGTGGATAGGAATTGTCAGATGGTCCCTAACTGCTGAGCAGGGAAACAATCATACTTATGAACAGCAGGGGGAGCCCCCGCCTTACTTCCCAGCCATGCAGAACTCAAGCAGCTTTGTTTATGACGACCCCTAAGCAGCCCAGACCACACTGAGCATGTGCACAGTCTTAGTCTTGCAAAGATGTTTAACAAAGTTACAAGATGGTGACCCCCTGCAGCCAACTTTGAAAGCATAAATTATTTGTTTGATTAGGCTTGTGGTGCAGTAAGTTCATGTTTATATTTAGTATACAAAATACAGCATTTCTAGCCTTATTCTATTTTAGACTTTACATGCCCTTTAATTAATGTCACCAAGATGTGTCCTTATGGTAGAAAATATGTATATAATGCAGCCTTCGGTCTGCACTGCAATGCTGGCTCTCACATGGCATTTTGCAGGTGTGACCTTTGGAGTGTTTGTGTTGGCCTGCACTGTGACGGGCCTGTACCTTGGAACAACCTTTTACTGAGAACACTGACTTATGGTACAAGCTGGACAGAACACGTCTCCCTTGTGTGTTATTGTGCATGTGGACAGCTTTTCAACAAGGCCACTGCGGAGCAAGATTTCTAATGAGTTAACTAATTATATAGAACACAATTACTGAGGAGCAAATAATAGCACAACGTGATCTCTCCCATGTTTTATCTGTAAGACAACCAATAATAATAGATTAGCATCCAGCTGTTTAAGCTTTTGTAACCTCTGCATCTCATTCCCTTGTGATCCCCTTGGGTATGAAAATTGTCCATATTAGGAGATACTGAAGTGGCTTCATTACCTAAAGGTAATGGATTTGAGAATATCCTCAGGGCATTCCTGACCCAATTACTATCACTATCCCTTCTGCCTGCCCAGTATTATACTGCAATGTGAGATTTCAATGCCACCAGCTTAATTGGCGAATAGTATCTAGAGATGGAAAGAATCTATCATTTTTGGATTTTGCCAACATGGAACTGAATTGAAGCCCTTGTTTGCATATTCAAATGTAAGAACATTTAAAAAACGGAATATATTATTAGCAAAAACTTGTCATATTCAGTTGTCCAGTGCAGTTAAGCCACATGACTTTATGGTTTGGATTATGTAGGAATCTTGCAAAAAAATGCTAGGATTCAGCCAGATCCCAAACATATCCATAATCAGGTGCATCCCTATTAAATATATCTTTGGTGACATAGTAACATGGATAATAGATGCGGCTTTAACTTAACTATTAGTATGTTATAGAATGTGCCATTTTTAGCCACTTTTCAAATGGTCTTCTTTTTGTGTTTTATTTGCCACCTTCCTGTCAAATGGGGGTCAGTGAACCCATCAACAACAATCATACTGTTCTGTTAGGATTCAATTTTATTGTTATTGTTACATTTAATTGTGTATTTTTCTGTTCAGACCCTCTCCAAACACTTTCCAAACATACCAGGTTATAATGGTATATAGAACCCCAGAAAGCAGCTTCTGAAACTCTAAACTAGAGAGCTGCTTAATAAAACTACATCATTAAAAAAAATCTTCATCCCAGAAATGTATGATTATATTCTCTGCATTCTAGAATTACATTTGGAACATATTTTATGCATAATGCTGTACAGGTTTGGGACTGGTTTTCGCGACCTGGGGGTCTTCCGGATAAGGGATCTTTCCATAATCTGGCTCCTCCTACCTTAAGTCTACTAAAAAAGACAATTTAAACATTAAATTAACCCAATAAGAATGTTTTGCTTCCAATGAGGATTAATTAAATACTAACTGGGATAAAGTACAAGTTATTGTTTAATTATTACAAAGAAAATGGAAATCATTTGAATAATTTTTAAAATGGAGTCTATGGGAGATGGCCTTCCTGTACTTCAGAGCTTTCTCAACAAATGGGTTTCCAGATAATGTATCTATCTTTTTAAATACAACCCTTGGTTCGTTTCAAAGAAGGAAACTGTAAAGTAGTCATTTCTTCCTGTACATTCACCAGTCCCCTAAACAAGAGATGTTCTATGTATCACTCAGCAGGAGCACTGGGATAAAGGCTAGAACTGCAGGCTGCCTTTAAACACAAACATGAATCATTGTTTAAATAATTTGACGCAGGAAGAGTTCAACCTTTTCAAAAACCTGAAACCAATCATTGTGTAGCTGAGCCTTTAAATAAATAAATCATTTGCTAAGTAACTCAAATAGAAAACGTTTGAATTGATGTAAGAGTCAAGGACAGCAAAAGAGAGAAAAAAAAGCAGATTCCTCTTGTAAAGTGGACAGACTATGCTACTGGTGATTGGCCTAAATTGCCTGGTTGGACTGTGGGTCATGGTGATCCTGCTTGGTGTACTTTCCAGGTATATGTTTTTAACTAAGAGGCAGGCAGAGAACAGAAATAGAGATGATGAAGAGGAGGATGTTTTTGGAGACTTCTGGGAGTCCCATCCTGGGGGTACACAGCTGATCTACAAACCCTCTGCTCTTGCTAACTGGTTGCTGAGAGATCTTCAACGTCAGTCATTGCTACAATCAACGGATTGGTGGATGAGGAAATGGCCTCATATTCAGACAATTATTCAGAACTTGCTCCCGGCTGACAAGGTATTGGAGTTGGCCCGGGATCATCTGCAGCTGGCTGATGGTGGAATAGTTGCCTTGGACTGGGTAGTTGGACCAAGAGGTATTTTAGGAACTAGAAGAGGCACCAATACAGCCGGAAGCCCACCGTTGCTCTTTATCATTCCAAACCCATTTGGAAAGTTGTCAAAAAACACTGAGCAATTTTGCCTTCGGGCATTAGAAAAAGGCTTTTACCCAGTAATTTTTAATAGGAGAGGGCAGAATGGCTGCCCCTTGGTTACAGTGAAGCTCCAAGCTTTTGGGGAGCCAGCAGATCTGAAAGAAGCTGTGAGTTATGTACGTTTTAGGCACCCATCCTCCTTGTTGTTTCTGATCAGTGAAGGGTTAGGATCAGGACTTCTACTTTCCTACCTGGGGGAATGTGGTTCCTCCAGCTACATCACAGCGGCCTCATGCATTTCTCCAGTCTTTCGTTGCCAGGAATGGTTTGAGACTGGGCTACCATGGCTGTATGACTGCCTCCTGCTTCTCTATCAGAAATTCCATCTCAGTAGGTAGGTGCATTAACGGAAAGAATACATTATGGGGGCATTTTCTTTGGTCAGCATTATTTTTAGCAAAACAAATAGAATAGTTTTTACTCATATATAGTTTTTAGTAATAGTTTGTAATAGTAATAGTTTGTAATGTAAAAGTTTTTACTCAAGATGTTACTCATCTTCAAGTTCTCAACACACAGACGATCTTTCACTTTGACCCATTGCTTATAAACAGTACTGAATGGGGAAGGAATTATTTCTATAATTCTATAGAGCTTGTCATCAACCTGTTGCTTATTTGGCTCTGTTGTATATATGTATACAGTAAACTGCACATTCAATATATGCCTGACTATGCAAACATAGATACCCTAGACTAGAGACAGGTGAAATTGCAACCATTTCTATGCTGTAGTGGCATATTTGCCATGGAAACCATGGGCATAGAGAGCATGTTGATGGTTACCTTGGACACTACTACCACTGTGTCCATTACCACAAAGGAAATAATTTGTCATCGTGGTCAACTATGATTTAAACGGTTGTGGAACCCACTTCCATGAAAACAATGGTGAGAGGTTGGTGACCATACTGAAGGCCATTCTTCTCCTTAAAGGGCATGTACAGTCTAAAATAGAATAAGGCTAGAAATGTTGTTTTTTGTATAGTAAATATAAACATGCACCACAAGCCTAATCAAACAAATGATTTATGCTTTCAAAGTTGGCTACAGGGGGTCACCATCTTGTAACTTTGTTAAACATCTTTGCAAGACTAAGACTGTGCACATGCTCAGTGTGGTCTGGGCTGCTTAGGGATCGTCATAAACAAAGCTGCTTGGGTTCTGCATGGCTGGGAAGTAAGGCAGGGCTCCCCCTGCTGTTCATAAGTATGATTGTTTCCCTGCTCAGCAGTTAGGGACCATCTGACAATTCCTATACACAGCAGTAAATAAAGGGGAAATTTCACTGCATACAGTCAGGTTTCTTATAAAAACGGTACACATTTGTTAATTAAAGTATATTGGAGATAGGTTTCTTTTTTCATTAAAGCAAGTAACAATGGGATTTTATTTTTCTGCCTTTACATGCCCTTTAAGAAAGCACTGGTAAGAACCCATCTACAATATACAGTTTAGTTTTGGTTTCCAGTGCTCAATAGTGACATTATATTAATAGAGAAAGTCCATACAAGAGGGACTAAGTGGATAAAGGTTTGTGAAGGTGATGGGCTGATCTAAAGTCAATGGTATCATTACTATCATTACTTACCTATGGTTGTTTTCTTTATTGCAGATATTCCACAGCCCTGGCAGATGTTTTCCCCATGGAGAGAGTTTTGAAGAGCAGTTCATTACAGGAGCTCCACCAAGTACTACTTTGCCAGTGCAAAGGTGAAAACATTAGCTGGGATGAATATTGGGAACACAATGACCCCCTGCGGGACGTGGATGAAGTTGCTGTGCCTGTCATGTGCATCTGTAGCACAGATGATCCCATTCGAGGACCTGCTGAGAAGACGCTTCCCATTGAGCTTTTCAGGACAAACCCATATTTTTTTTTGTCGCTGACGCATTATGGAGGACACTGTGGTTTTCTTACAAAGTCAGATGTATCGTGGAGCCACAAGGTTACGTTTTAGCTCTATAACAGAGTTCTTTCAGATAGAAGAGAAAGCAAGTGTCCTGCCTAGAGGTTGCAGTTCTGTCACGATAAACCGGCGAAGAAGAGGAACGCTGCAAAGGCGCGATAGGTCTGTCACTGATCTACATGAAATGTTTAGTTGGAAAAGGTCCTATACCAGGTGACATATTATAGTAAGAGACGGTATGATCCAACAATAAACAGAAACGGGTTAAAAAGGAGACAAGCCTGACGCATTACATGCATAAGCTAGAGATTTGTCATAATAAAGAGCTGTCCAGCTTAGGCACAAAATTTGTCACTCTTCTCTCATTTTTTGACATATTTAAACAAATTGTGAGATTATACTGGTGTGTCTGCTTCCTATAAATATTCCAAAAATATTTTTGTTTCCTCCTTGAATTGCCCATCATGGCACATGTTGGGTGAGAAACGAATACATAAATACACCTGGTGATAATGCAATTTAAAAGGCAAACTATCACTCCACGGTAAAACAGACTCCTCCCACATTTGCAGTGGCAGGGTGGATCGCAAAACTTTCAGACAGTCGTATTCACCAGCACGTCACTAAGCCAAATCAAACCAACTTGTGTTTCAATTTATACTAAAACCATTCCATACACAAAAAATAGATATGAATTTAATATTTAACTTAATACAGGAATGTGATCTGTTATCCAGAAAACTCCAAATTACAGTCTATCTTCCATAGACTCCATTTTATATGAATAATTATTTTTACTTTGCTGTAAGGCACCAGTGTTATCCACATTGTCACCATGTTGCCTACAAGTATATTTATTGTAAGTAAGGAGACTCCTGAGGTCATTGTTTTTTATTTGCAGCTTCACACTATGGAAATTTACATTATTGACTGCCTCCGTCCTCTTCAAATGTCCTATATTGCACAAGAAATATTTAATTCTATAGTTCTGTTGAACACTGCCTGGCATTTGATCCGCGTTTAGATTTCTGCCTGGAGTGTTGTGGACATAATAGTTAGAAATTTGGCCATGTCCTTTAGAAACTCTTAATACACAAGCAGTCAGCAAACCTAATGCCTTTCACTGCAAATTGCGAAGAATAATATTTTTGGGGGAAAACGATACAGGGGCTCTGGGTCCTTCTATTGCAGCACCATGCTGGGATTCCCAGTCATCTCAAGAATAGACATGGATGCAGATTTAACAAGACTTCAATTTCAAATAAAAAAAAAAAAAACCAAACTTCTCAATTGCAAGAATATTTTTAACCCCCCCAAACCTGTTGAAACACACACTAAAATCACATTCTGTGCATGAATTTTCAATGAGTCTGCAAAACCTCAAATCTCTTTTTAAAAACTTAAAGGAAAACTATACCCCCCAAACAATGTAGGTCTCTATTAAAAGATACTGAGTAAAACAGCTCATGTGTAAAACCCTGCTTCATGTAAATGAACCATTATCATAATAATATACTTTTTTAGTAGTATGTGCCATTGGGTAATCATAAATAGAAAATTGCCATTTTAAAAAATAAGGGCCGCCCCCTGAGATCGTAAGATTCACTGTGCACACATACAAACCACATGTAAGGTCACATGAGCCAATTAACAGACTGAGTTCTGCCTTTTGCTTCCTCACTTCTTCCTGTTACAGTTAGTGTTGTATTATTTCTGGTCAGGTGATCTCTGAGGCAGCACAGATAGAGTCACGAAATGGTGGTTCAAGGCAAGAGATGTAAAAGGGCAATATTTATGTAAATATATAGTCCAGTTTGGTAAGATTCTTTTATATGTCATTCAATTTGATATGAACTATCTCTTGCTTAAGTATTCATTTTGGGGGTATAGTTTTCCTTTAAATGTGATAATAGCTGGAATTTTTAAAATATACCTCCCATGTACTTCTACGGCAGTTCACCAGGCTTGTGTTTGTAACTCTTGATATTAAAGGGCATGTAAAGTCTAAAATAAAATAATTGTTAGTCATTGTTATAACTAACAATGAACCCACGGTGGATACACCTATCTATACGTCCCTCCAAATTTCTTCCATCGGCTTTGTTGCTGTTGTACCAAACCAGGCTAAATATTTGGGGCTATATCATGGCGTCTGCACCTGAAAAAAGGAGGGACGTTCTGCACCATGTAATAAAGTGTTTTATACTTTAACTGGTTGGAGTTCTTGCCACTTAGGGAAAAAAACATTGAACATGGGGAGTCACATTTATCAAGGGTCAAAATTTGAATTCATGTTTTTTAAAACTACCATACGCTCCCATAATTTGAACAATCAAAATTTATTAATAAAATCACATTTTATGAACTCCGACTAATTGAATTGACCCGAAAACTCGAATTTGATTTGAAAATATTTGAGGTTTTTTTCTCCAAAAAAAAAACTAGAATATGAGGAAGGCTCCAAACATCACCAAATTGATCCCTGGACCTCTCCTATTGACTTATACAGTAATTCGGCAGGTTTAAGGTAGCGAATGTCAGGGAGCCGGGAGCTCCCTCCAGGGAGGTTGTCAGGATCAAGGAGGAAGCCCTCTTGAGGGAACAAGGTTGCGGTGTCCAAAGGGTTAAACGAAGAATAGTCAGGATCAGGCAAGAGTTCACAGGCAGGCAGAATACAAACAAAGTCCAAAGTCCAGGCAAAGGGTCAGGAAACAGATCAGGAACAAGATTTGGCAATAATGCACACAGGAAACCCAGGATACACTTTAGGGAAAGTATTCCTATACTTGGGCGCCATTCTGGCGTCTAAACTGGCTTTTTATTCAAATTTGGCGCCTTAGTGACGTCATTGACGTCCTTGCGCCGACGTCGGCGCACTGACATCATCGCGCCGGCGCCGCTTACCCACGTGGCGGCCATGAGCGCCGCCATTTTGGGAGCGACGCCGGCAGGAGAGGACGCGCCGCCCGGAGCTCCTGGGCCTGCTCCGGGCGGCGATCGTTACAGTACCCCCCCCTCACGGGGGGCCTCCGGACCACCAGGACTTGGCTTCTGGGGAAACTTGGAATGGAACTCCCTCACCAGACGAGGAGCATGGACATCAGAGTATCCTTCCCAGGAGCATTCTTCAGGGCCAAAGCCCTTCCACTTGATGAGGTACTGAAGAGACCCCCTGGAGATTCTGGAGTCAAGGATCTTCTCCACTTCATATTCTTGTTGACCATCCAAAGAGATAGCAGGAGGAGGAGGCTGGACAACAGAAAAGCGGTTGGAGGTAGCGGGCTTCACCAAGGAGACATGAAACACGTTGGGAATTCGCATCTCAGGAGGAAGCTGAAGTCTGACAGCCACAGGATTGATCACCTCCAGGATGGAAAAAGGACCTACGAACCTCGGACCCAACTTAGGAGATGGTACCTTCAACCGAATGTTCCTGGAAGACAACCAGACTTTATCACCGACCTTGTAGGGAGGAGAGGGTCTACGTCTACGATCTGCAAACGTCTTTTGAACCAGAGCACTCTTCTCCAGGTTGGACTTGGTTGCGGCCCAAATAGCAGACATGTGGGCTGCGTGGTCATCAGCGGCCGGAACATCGGACAACACAAAGTCTTGTGGGAAGGCTTGAGGATGTTGACCATACACCGACATAAATGGGGACCTTCCAGTGGAAGTGTGGCAGGCATTGTTATGGGCAAATTCCGCCCACGGGAGGAGATCAGACCAATCATCTTGACAAAGGGAAACGTGGTTTCTCAAAAACTGTTCCAAGGCTTGGTTCACCCGCTCAGCTGCTCCATTCGTCTGGGGATGATAAGCAGAGGAGAAATGAAGATTAATACCCAGATCTTTGCACAGGGAACGCCAGAACTTTGCAGTGAATTGGGACCCTCTGTCAGAAACGATCTCGGCCGGGAAGCCATGCAGGCGAAAAATGAACTGGATGAACAACTGTGACAACTCCACAGCAGATGGAAGCTTCCGTAGAGGGATGAAGTGGGCCATCTTGCTAAAACGGTCAATGACAACCCAGATCACTGTGTTCCCACTGGAGGGAGGAAGTTTAACGATGAAGTCCATAGCCAAGTGCGTCCAAGGACGAGAGGGAACCGGCAATGGTTGTAGTAACCCACTGGGGCGAGAATGACTGGACTTGGAAGTGGCACAAACAGTACAGGCAGAAACAAAGTCTTTGACATCTTTACGGATTGTCGGCCACCAAACTAGACGGCGTAAAAGTTCAAGAGTCTTAACAGGACCAGGATGTCCAGCTTGTTTGGAACTATGAGTCTGTTGCAGGATAGGTAGCCGAAGTTCAGGAGGTACAAAAGCCATTCCAATGGGGGTATCAGGAGGGGCAGAGGATTGACCAGCCAGGATTTGATCAGCAAACTGAGGATACAATGAAGCGATGATCTTGACAGGAGGAATAATAGGCTCTAGTCTTTCTGGAGTACGATCCACCGGAGTGAAACTTCGAGACAGAGCATCGGCTTTCCGATTCTTGGAGCCAGGGCGAAAAGTCAGGACAAAGTTAAATCGGGAGAAGAAGAGGGACCACCTTGCTTGTCTGGGATTCAGCCTCTTGAGAGATTGGATGAACTCAAGATTCTTATGATCCGTGTAGATCGTGACTGGAATCAAGGAACCTTCAAGGAGGTGACGCCACTCTTCTAAGGCAAGCTTAACGGCCAGGAGTTCTCGATTTCCAACATCATAATTCTGTTCTGCAGGAGAGAACTTCTTAGAGAAATACGCACATGGGTGCAGCTTCCCATCAGAGGGATGTCTTTGGGACAGGACAGCTCCAGCTCCAACTTCAGAAGCATCCACCTCGATGAAGAAAGGTAACTCCGGATCAGAATGGCGGAGAACCGAAGCAGAAATGAAGGCATCCTTCAAGGATTGAAAAGCTTCAATAGCAGGCGGGGGCCATGAGCTGGGTTTACCCCCTTTTCGGATGAGGGCCAGGATAGGAGCAATACGAGAAGAGAATCCCTTAATGAATTGCCGGTAGTAATTGGCAAAACCAATGAATCTCTGGATTGCCTTGGTGCTCAGCGGTAGGGGCCACTCTTGGATTGCAGACACTTTCACAGGATCCATCTCGAAACCCTCTGGGGAGATGATATAGCCCAGAAAAGGAATCTTGGACACTTCAAACACACATTTCTCCAGTTTGGCAAAGAGAGAGTTCTTCCTCAAACGAGAGAGTACTTCCTTCACCTGGGAACGATGGCTTGTAAGGTCCTTGGAGAAAATCAAGATGTCATCAAGGTACACGACCACAAACTTTCCCAAGAGATCCCGGAAAATGTCGTTCACGAATTCTTGAAAGACAGCGGGGGCATTGCAGAGACCAAAGGGCATTACGAGGTACTCA
The DNA here is from genome assembly GCF_017654675.1 of Xenopus laevis. Lineage (NCBI taxonomy): Eukaryota > Metazoa > Chordata > Amphibia > Anura > Pipidae > Xenopus > Xenopus laevis. The sequence continues at coordinate 32,196,974 of NC_054373.1, forward strand.
TAGTGCCCATCCCGAGTGTTGAATGCTGTCTTCCATTCGTCACCCTCCCGGATGCGGATAAGGTTATACGCCCCACGGAGATCCAACTTAGTGAAGATTCTAGCCCCCTTCAGTTGGTCAAAGAGTTCGGCAATCAAGGGCAAGGGATACCGGTTCTTAACCGTAATTTTATTAAGACCCCGGTAGTCGATGCAAGGACGTAGGCCTCCATCCTTCTTTTCCACGAAGAAGAATCCAGCCCCGGCAGGAGAGGTAGAAGGGCGAATAAACCCCCGCTGGAGATTTTCTTGGATGTATTCCTTCATGGCAGCGGTCTCTGCTGGGGAGAGAGGATAAGTGCGACCTCTAGGAGGCATGGTTCCAGGCAGGAGATCGACTGGACAATCGTAGTGACGATGAGGAGGGAGAAATTCCGCAGACTTTTTACAGAAGACATCAGAGAATTCCTTGTAGAAGGAGGGAAGCGTCTTCAAATCAGACGTAGAAATATTCACCCTCTGGATGGGTTCAGCAGGAAGGCAATGCTGTTGGCAGTATGGACTCCAACGGGAAACCTGCCCCGAGGACCAATCAATGATAGGGTTATGCAGGCGTAACCAGGGAAGCCCCAAGACGACTGGAACAGATGGGCAGGAAATAATTAGGAACGAAAGTCTTTCTTTATGCAGCGTCCCAACCTGCACAGGCAATTCCCCAGTCGTCATGGAGATGAATTCAGCCTCCAGGGGTCTGTCATCAATGGCAGTGACACGGAGAGGAGTAGTCAAAGGAAACAGGGGAACATTCATATGCTTGGCAAAGAGAGCGTCCATGAAATTACCAGCAGCCCCAGAATCAATAAAAGCTGAGCCAACAATGGTCTTAGATGGCAGACGAATCTGTAAAGGCAGAAGAAACCTATGAGAGTTCACTTGTGACTTGGGAGTAACACCCCCTACATGAGTCTTTGCAAGGTTACCTTGAAGAGGGGAACTCAGAGGCTTCATCGGACAGGAGTTGGCAAAGTGAGAATGACCCCCACAGTAGAGACAAAGTCCAGCTGTACGTCTCCGGAGTTTCTCCTGTTCAGAGAGACGAGCTCTTCCGACTTGCATAGGTTCCTCCGGAGGAATAACTGAAGGCTGCGAGGAGGTAGGAGGTAATGGAGGCCCTTGAAAGCGAGGAGCAAACATGGGTGGGAATTTCTTGACTCTGACGAGTGTCCACCTTGACAGACAAAGCAATGAGATCTTCTACTTGCGTGGGTAATTCACGGGAGACCAGGTCATCCTTGAGGCGGATAGAGAGACCATTGTAGAAAGCAGCGTTATAGGCATCATTGTTCCAGCAAGTCTCTGCAGCGAGGGTACGGAATTCAATAGCATATTCCGCTACACTGCGATTACCTTGGCGGATCTGGAACAGACGAGAAGCGGCAGTCGCCACCCGACCAGGAGCATCGAACACCGTCCGGAATTCATGAAGGATGGCCTTGGAATCGTCAATTAAGGGAGACTCCTTCTCCCAGTGTGGAGAAGCCCATTCGAGCGCTTTCCCCGCCAGACGAGTGATCACGAAACCAACCTTTGCTCGTTCAGAGTCGAATTCCGCAGGCTGTAGGGCGAACCGGATCTGGCACTGATTCACAAAACCACGACAGGCTTGAGGGTCGCCGCTGTAGATAGGCGGTGCAGGAATTCGCGGACCAGAAGTGGTGGATGAAGTAGCCATATCAGCAGCAACCAGCGTGGGCGTTTTCGGCGTTGGAGTAGTCGGTGTTAGCATGGATAGCTTTTCCAAAATCGCCTCCAGCGTGTGTCCGACATAATTTTGCCGAGCTTCGTACGCCTCCATGCGGGTATGCAGACCTCGAAAGGCCCTGCCGAAATCCGGCGGAGCTTCCTCAGTGGGATCCATGGCCCAAGTATAATGTCAGGGAGCCGGGAGCTCCCTCCAGGGAGGTTGTCAGGATCAAGGAGGAAGCCCTCTTGAGGGAACAAGGTCGCGGTGTCCAAAGGGTTAAACGAAGAATAGTCAGGATCAGGCAAGAGTTCACAGGCAGGCAGAATACAAACAAAGTCCAAAGTCCAGGCAAAGGGTCAGGAAACAGATCAGGAACAAGATTTGGCAATAAGGCACACAGGAAACCCAGGATACACTTTAGGGAAAGTATTCCTATACTTGGGCGCCATTCTGGCGTCTAAACTGGCTTTTTATTCAAATTTGGCGCCTTAGTGACGTCATTGACGTCCTTGCGCCGACGTCGGCGCACTGACGTCATCGCACCGGCGCCGCTTACCCACGTGGCGGCCATGAGCGCCGCCATTTTGGGAGCGACGCCGGCAGGAGAGGACGCGCCGCCCGGAGCTCCTGGGCCTGCTCCGGGCGGCGATCGTTACAGCGAATAGTCGTATTCGAGTTATTAAAGGGCCAGAATGTGATAAATCACAAAATTCTAATTAAAACTTGAATTGAGTTTGGATAATTCACAATTCGAATTTGCGAGTTTTGACCAAAAAAAAAAAAATTGTAAAATTTCACTTAGACCCTTCAAACAATTAGTTGTTTTCAGATATATCATCAGAAATAACGACTTTTTCCAATGACTTTCTATTTTCGATGTGTGACTGTATTTCTAATATTAAAGTGTCATTGTTGACCCTTCTGAAGCAGCTCTGAGGGGGGGGTCGCCGACCCTGCAAACTGTTTTAAATGGATACATTTAGTTGATACATTTCCTATCTTTGAACCTGCTGAGCAGAATCTCTGGGTTTCATTACAGGCAGCTGTTAGAATTGATACAATAGTTACTAATACTCCAGAGATACTGCTGAGAAATGTATCAACTAAATGTTGCAGAATTGTAACAGTTTAGAGTCTGTGCCTGAATTACTGAAACACCAGAGACACGAACATTCAACTTTAAACTTTTTGAGAAAACAGAAAAAAATATTGGAAAGTAATTGAAAAACGTCGTTATTTCCAGGGAATCTGAAAACAATTGAACTGAAATATGTGTTTGGAAGGTGAACTCCCCCTTTAATAAATCTGCCCACAGTGTGTCATGTGGTTATGCACAAAAATGTGTGGCTTTTGCCCTAATGCATTTGGGGTAATTATCCACCTGTCACAGCTTCTCATAGAGACGTAGAGGAAAAGAAGACGTGCAGTGCCCATCTGCAGCCCTTAGTTTGTGCTTTTAGCCTACACAGCCTGCTGGTGAGACTGAGGCATCATACATTTGTACCTTATAGGTATTGACAATGAACACTTTTGTCATTGTGATTTTGTAGTAACAAAACAAAGCAGCGGACCCACAATGTGTACTAAAATTACTTTATTACAGTTGATTTATTTTTTTTTTTAAGATTTCCTTTGCTATGGTACAAAGGATAATTACAAACAAAATATTACATAGGATTCATTTTCTTTCCTTTTTCTGACAACTCCGTAACAGCTTTAAATGCACAATCTATACAATTAATACAGGTTATACAATATATTGTGAACCCAGAAGAATACCAGAATACTGACATTACACTGTACAAATGAAACCCTCGCTGTACAAGAGCTCAGTGGGCTCACTCCCTGCAAATACCTTGCACACCCGCAGAAACAGCTAGAGAGGGTGCCAATGGGTCCAGGGACTGTGCTCATTGGGTGTCATTACAAGACATTTTGAGGGTTACCATGAAACAATCCCGGGATTAAGAAGCTGTGAAGAGTCTATAGCACATCTATTCCGATTCATTTTGTTCATCGTGGCTTTGTTGGGATAAGGAATAAAAACTGCAGTGATGGCGTCACTGTGCCAGATGCAAATATGTGACCATGAGCAAAATGCAAAGCTGGGAGTATGTGTATAGTTGTCACTGTATGAAATAGAAAAATAGAATTGAATCTGCTCGGTACCGAGGGACGCTCTTGTGGCTATAATCGTGGCCTTGAGGACGTTTTTGCTATGTAAAGTGGATATAAGGCACGGCAGTGGGGGGTCAGTAAGCGACACTCTTGCATCACGCAATACAAAACTGCACCCTGTAGAGCGTTCACTATAAAAGACCAGATCAAAATGGAATAGAACGTTGCACCTTTTAACTCCCACTGAAATGAATCTGGGTCTTAGAAGTACAACATATTAAAGGTGTTCCCTATTGGTCGGAAAGGATTTCTCTCTCTAAACACCATCACTTCCCGAGGGAGCCTGAAATCTTCATAAATAAAGGCAGAGGTGAATGTATTCCTGATGTCAGTTTCTCCGTAGCCTTGGCTGATGCACTGTGCAAATATATATATATAATATACTACAGAAGCTGGAGAAGGATAACCAGATACCAGCTAGGTCTGTGTGCCCCACTGCTCCTATATTTAGGGCTATGACACCCATCAATTTGATTTGCTGCAATCTTTTCATTCAAAATACCTTATATATCGGGGAATTGCTTTCTGACACCCATAAAGTGTATCAGGACACCAGGCTGTAGGCTCTGTGTTTCCCCATACATTATAATGACAGGAGGAATTCCTGGGAAGGTTGCAGAAAGCAAATTGATGTGTACGGGTTATTTATCATCTAGAAATGGTTATACTGAAGGATCTTATTTGCTGGAATGCATCAAATCGGAGTGGGAACTTTGGATTTTGAGCAACCAGCATAACTGTGACACTGCAGCATGAAAGGACCTGAGCATTTAATGCCACAATAACAAACTCATCACATTGCTGAAAACCTAATTTAATGCTGGGGAGCCCACCTACAATGTATTACAAGAATATGACAGCAATGAAAATAATCTGGTATTCCACTTTGGGATGAAGAGATCTCTATGATCTGCCATGCAAACCTGGGCTCTGGCTGGGGTACCAACATGCCTTGGTTTCTGCGGGTGTGCGTTTATTACCATCCTGTAAAACTAAGTTAATTGAAACATTTTATTCAAAAAAAAAAAAGGTTGATTTTGGCCAAAAGACCATTTTTGTCCCTATGTGGCAAGTGTACAATGTGAGAGTAGGAATACAGATTCAGACAATATAATAATGTTTCCTTTTAACTTCAACAAAAAAAAATCAAATGTGCAAATAAAAGGGGAGAAACATGCCGGGAGCATGGAAGGAACCCTGGAAAGCAAGGAGAATGTAAGGATGAAGATAAAATAAGATGCCCAGAGACAGCAGGAATGTATTACAAAATAAAAACACATTGCTGGCCCCTCTGGAGGAGAGATTGCCCTGCCACTGCTTGGCTGCCAGATGAACCTACAACATGTTGGCGGCAGTGAAAGGAAGATCCCAGCAAATGCTAAAGAAGTACAAAAGATGCACAGGGTCATGAACCATTGCAGAAATCCAAGTTTCTAGTGCAGGGTTAATCGAAAAAGAATTTGACTGCAATGTATCCCTGACCCCTCGAGAGGACACATACCCTACACATAACAACACCACATTGCTCCTCTAACCACTTCTGCAATCGACATATTTTGATTCTAGATTTCACATTAACAGTTTCTCCATAGGAAGCATTTCCTGATGCAGCCCCACTTAGTTGCATCTCTTAATGCAGTAGGAGCAATAGAATGGAGCAAAGACACATTCAAAGATGCTTTTAAATGAAGGGGTGCTCTACTTCCATATTCATGATATTAGCAGTGTAAGAATTGGAGCGGCTCCTGCTATTCAGCCCAAGCTGGAAGCGTCTCCCTTCTTAGATGTATCTCACAATGTGGCAGGAGCAATAGAACTGAGCAGGGATCCATCAGAAGATGCTTCCTGATTCCATAAATTAAGCCTTTGACCTTCTAGGGTCAAACCGAAGGGGCCACTCTGGTTTGACATTCATGACTTTAGTAAAAACAGCAAATATATACAAAACATGTAAATTGAAATAGTGCTCAAAGAAAGAAGTAGGTATTTGTCCCCTTTAATCCCTTTTGCACCAGAGAGCTTGTTAAAATGTGGCGTCTATATAAGATGGTACCCTCCAGTGCAAAAAGGTTAAAGACAAAAGAACCACCAGATTAAATGAATGGAAGCAGGCCGGCTTCATTCGGTAGAGATAACTTTTTAGAATCGTTATTAGTAGTTATGTTATAAAGCTCAAGCTTTTATATATATATATATATATATATATATATATATATATATATATATATATATATATATATATTGCCATCTGGTATCATTCTCCTGGGGATTTCTTGTGTCGCATTAGGTGGGTGTCTGCACTGTATAGACATTTTTCTGATTATAGTACCACAGTGCTCTCATAGAAAGTGTCCCAGCCCATTTTAAAGAAAAGAACACTGACCTGGGATAGAAATTAAGCAATTTTGTAACCCATCCCCAACTGTGAATATGTCTCCTTCTCCTTTAATTATTCTTATGGCAACAAAACATAGGGAATTATAATGGACTCCTCTACATCATAGTCAATTGGATTTATCTGCAGGTAGAGAACCAAGCCAAACCCTCCCTCCACAGGACAATAAATGCCTGTGTGCCCCGCTCACTGATTATTCATACTTCATTGGAAACACTCAGATACAATAGAACCATCAGTTTAAGCTCGAAAAATTATGTCAAATCTGGGAAAATGTAAAACCAGGGAAATGTGTTAAAACAACCTTTTCTTCAAGTACTCAAAGGATATAGGCACAGCAGTCGTCTTCCATTTGAAAGACAACATTTACTGTGTTAATAACAAGGGGGCATTATTATTATACTATGGGGGGCGTGTGCAAGGCCTCTCTGATAGTCACATACACAATCTAAAGCAATAAGTGATTAGTGCAGGACTGTATGAGGTGCAGACTAATTGGGACAGGCTACTTACAGACAGAACATGGCAAAATATACTTCTGGTTAGTATTTAAATACCCATGACACTAATAATAACTAGGGATGCACTGAATCCACTATTTTGGATTCGGCCACTGCCCAGAATCCTTCTCGAAAGATACGGCCGAATGCCGAACTGAATCCAAATCCTAATTTGCATATGCAAATTAGGGGTGGGAAGGGGAGACATTTTTTACTTTTGTTTTGTGACAAAAAGTTATGCGATTTCCCTCCCCACCCCTAATTTGCGTATGCAAATTAGGATTTGGTTGGGCCTGGCAGAAAGATTAGTCCGAATCCGAATCCTGCTGAAAAAGGTTGAATCCCGAACGGAATCCTGAATTCGGTGCATCCCTAATAATAACATTCTTAGAGGACAAACAGCAATTTTTGGGAACATTAGGACAAAATTGTTATATAAAATCAAGGAAAACATCTATACTATAACTATACTATAACATCTATACTATCAAGGAAAGCATCAATTAAAATGCATTATAAATTGGTGGGACCACAACGAATTAACATAAAATGCAGGAAAACGTAAAACCAGGGTATGTAAAATTGAGGGTTCACTGTATATAAAATGACACCACAGCCGGGGCAAGGAGTTTGGATTTTTTGGAACCCGTACCCGCAACTTGCAATCCGCAACGCGGACCCGCAACCTGCATTCTTTCCCACTTGGACCAGCAACCCGACCCGCAAGTACCTTATCCGCAACCCGGACCCGCTGACCATCAAGGATCAGGAAGTGCTGACGTTGTAAACCGAAAGTGACATCATCGGAAGTAGGCGTGGTCAGAAAAACCGAAGTAAAACAGTAAGGACTGTCAATGTAAACAGGAATTGACATCATCGGAAATAGATGGGAACAGAAAAAAGGAGTGAAAATCGCTAGTGAGAAGACCTGCAGGCCCCGCAGAACCGCGTCTATACCCGCACCCGGAATTTCTGCTCGCAACCCGCAGGGTACTGGAGGTTTTTGCGGGTAACCGACCCACTGCAGGGCTCTAACTTGGGCACCCAGGACAAGGGTGGTGATGTAGGGGCCACACTTGTGACACTGCTGTAAATTTGTGCCCTAAGAATTTAGGGAATTCATTTACAAAGGCACATGACACAAGCAAGAAACGTTGATGTTGAAATGGGGGTTGTGTATTTTATAAGAGCTGCTGTATAGAGTCTCACCCTACAACACCCCACCACACAGGCACAATGTTATTAGGCAACATTTCCAACGGTTGACATATATTTTAGGCAATTATATTCATATATGACCTATAATATATGTTGCACGAGGCTTGTATCTGCAGGGCAAGCCCTTGCAAAAGATTTTTACTGCGGTGGTGCAACGTTTCGGGGCCCCGAAACATTGCACCACCGCAGTAAAACTCTTTTGCAAGGGCTTGCCCTGCAGATACAAGCCCCGTGTGCCGGTGTGTTCTTTTTGTCCTAGTTACCGGGAGGTTACCGTTCCCTCCATTCATCGAGCACCGAGCCAATTTGCCTACTTTACCAACGGGTGTGCGAGGGTCTATCTCTATTTGAACTATAATATATGTTTCCACTACAAATCCAGTGAAATGATGGTATAACTCCTCCCCCACAATAGTAATGTAACTAAGAGCAGGACAAAATATTAGATACTACATGTTCATATAAACGTTAACTTCCCCTTTAAATTCTCCCCCTCTGTATGTTGTTCGTAGTAACATCTCTCTGCACTGCCCGGGGAGAAACGTTTCGTAATAAAGAGAGAGGTGGGAGCTATTAGAGGAGCTGCGGAGCCTCTCACCCGGCCATTATCTCGCAGCGATCACTGAGTTCAGAAGCAGCAGCACCACAGAGCTCAGCAGCCCCATCCCGTTGTCTGACTGGGGGCGGGGTTAGGGGGGGACTGACCAAGAGACACGTCATAACAGTGCGCAGTTGTTTTCATTATACACGCAGGCCGAATAGGCGCGGCACGATCTATCCAATCAGAGGGCCTCTGATGTGATAGCCTAATCTGATTGGGAGTTGGTAACGTTTAGTTTGTTGCTGGCGTGGGGAGGAGACGTGTGGGTTAGATGTGATGTGACAGGGACTGGAGATGTTGTACATCCTGGTTCTGAGGGCGCTTGGAACCAATAATGGGCAGTAGTTGAAGTCAACCTCTCCTTCCCCTGTTTATATTTACACAGCCAGTGGAGATGAATAAATGTATGAAGTGAAATGGCGCAGAGGCTGTTTATTAATAGTTTAAATGGAAATATGTATTTCTTATAAGCCTCTGGTTCCCTAATAGGGTTGCTAACTGTTATCTTGTTGGTTCTTTTTACCAGACATTCTGGTAACCCCATCCCTTACTCCAAAGTATAAACAGCTGCCACTCACAAATCCCACACACGGGCACATGCACAAAAGAATCTTTTATTCCAAAAACATGTCAGATGCAATTTTATGGCTGTAGGCTGTTCTGACTGGTTAAATAGTGTTCATTTACGTTATTCTATGACTGAACATGACTATAATTGCTATTCCATCTCTGTAACCTCAGAGCAAGCCTATGACTCTGTACTATAACATATAATATTGTCACATATTGAGCCCTATATGATTTGTATAATAAAGGATGCTGTTTGTGGGATAACTGAAAATCATATCATACTTACCGAGATTTTCGTTTCCTGGACTGAAACATGGCAGTGGGCACATAGGGTTAATCCCCCTGCCGGAAGGAAGGTACAGGAAGTGATGAAATAAAAGGGACTCCCCTTCGCCTTGGCGCCCATTCTTTCTGACTGAGTAAAAATACCCTTGGGAGGGAAGCCCCTGCCCACTGCCATGTTTCAGTCCAGGAAACGAAAATCTCGGTAAGTATGATATGATTTTCAGTTTTCCTGTTCCTTCAACATGGCAGTGGGCACATAGGGATTTAAGAAGCTTAACATAGGGAGGGAATAAGGAATAGAAACACCCCCATAAGTTAACAGAGCTTATTTATTTGTTAGAAGTTGCTGCCGCTAGGACCGAATGTCCAAATCCGGCTAGGCTTTTGGAATAAGTGTCAAACCTATAGTGTTTGGAAAAGGTACAAAGAGAAGACCATGTGGCTGCTTTGCAGATGTCTTCTGCGGATACCTGGGCTCAGAGTGCCCATGAAGCTGCTATCCCTCTAGTAGAGTGTGCTTTAGTTACTGGTTCAGGTGCTGCCTGTAATGAGTAGGCCATCTGGATACATTGTTTTATCCACCCCGCAATCGTGCTTTTCGAGGCTCTGTTTCCAGCTCCTTTGCCATTGGTTGTGACCAGTAGGTATTCTGTTTTCCTGAAGTCTGCCACCCTGTTGAGGTAAGTCTTGAGACATCTGACTATGTCTAAGGTGTGTAGCTGTCAAGACCGCCGGGAGCGCGAGCAGTCGCGTCCGCTCCCGGCGGCGAAGATTCCAAGATGGCGGCGCCCAGGCAACCCACGTGGGTTCCGACGCCGGCGCCGTGACGTCAGCGCGGCGCGACGGTCGCAGGCGCGCTGACGCTGGCGCAAGGGCGCCAAATTCAAACATAAAAGGACGCCTGAGGCGCCAAGATGGCGCCCGAAAATAGGATTCTGTTCCCTGAGTATTCCTGGGTTCCCTTGCTGTTTCCTCTGCTATCTGCCTGATTCCTTGTTGTGACCCCTTGCCTGGACTTGGACTTCGCTGATTCTCTGCCTGCCTTTGACCCCCTGCCTGGCCTTGGACTTTGTTTGTATTCAGCCTGTCTTGTGACCTATGCCTGGACTTTGATTATTCTCTTGCCTTACCCCTGGATACCACGACCCTGATCTCTCGTGAGGGGCTTCCTCCTAGATCCGGACTATTCCCCAGAGGGGGCTCCCGGCTCCCTGACATTATTTTCGGGCCATGGATCCTTCTGAGGAAGCCACACCTCATGTCGGACGAGCGCTCCGCGGACTGGCATCCCGCATGGAGGACTACGAAAACCAGCAGGTTCGCATTGGGCAAGCACTCGATGTCCTGCTGGCTCAAGTGCCTTCTGCGTCCTCCACCGCTCCACCTACTGGAGATCCCCCCATGGCGGCAGCCCCTACGAACACAAGCTACCCGACAGGTGAGCCTCGCATTCCACCTCCCCCTCGTTTCAGTGGGGACCCACAAGCCTGCAGGGGATTTGCCACGCAATGCCAAATTCAATTTGAGTTCCAACCCACACAGTTTCCAAGTGAGCGTTCCAAGGTGGGGTATGTGATGTCTCGATTGGAAGGCAAGCCACTGGAGTGGGCAACGTCTCTTTGGGAGAAGAATTCCCCGCTGACTTTTGATGTTAAAGACTTTCTCCAAGCTTTTCGTATAGTCTTTGATGCTCCAGGTCGGGTTACGAACGCCCCTGCCCGTCTCTTGCAGCTCCGGCAGGGAAGCCGCAGTGTCAATGAGTATGCTATAGACTTCCGAACACTGATGGCGGAGACTTCCTGGTGTGATGACGCTTACAAGGCTGTATACTACCAAGGCCTATCCATCCGCATCAAAGATGATCTCGTCTCCAGAGAGACTCCTGACACCCTGGAAGGGTTGATCGCTCTATCCATTAAGGTGGACACTCGTCTCAGAGAGCACCAGGTGGAGAGAGAGCGCAGCAGACGATTTTCTCCCATGTTGGCCCCTCGCTTTCAAAGGCCGATTCTGCAAACACCCGCTGTTCCTGTGACCCATGTGTCGACGACTCCCTTGGAGGAACCTATGCAAGTAGGAAAGACTCGCCTCTCCGAGCAGGAAAGACTCCGAAGACGTATGGCAGGTCTCTGTTTATACTGTGGTGGGCATTCCCATTTTGCCAACGCCTGTCCTGCCAAAGCCAAGAGTTTTGTACCCCGAGGTATGTCTCAGGTTTCTCATGTAGGGGGCATCACTCGAGGTTCTCAGGAGAAGTATCAAGAAAATTCACGCAGACTTCTCCTTCCTTTGCAGATTCACCTGGCAAGTAAGTCTATCTTCGAAAGGGCCTTCCTCGACTCCGGAGCGGATGGCAATTTCATGGATGCCTTTTTTGCCGAACGCATGAAGATTCCTCTGCTTCCATTGTCTTCACCCCTGCGAATTACCGCCATAGATGACAAACCCCTGGAGTTTGAATTCGTCACAAAGTTCACGGCGGAACTATCTGTACAAGTTGGGGCGCTGCATCAAGAAAAACTTTCATTCTTCATCATCCCCTGTCCTTCTACTCCAGTAATATTGGGTCTTCCGTGGTTACGTCTGCATAACCCTACCATAGACTGGTCCACTGGGCAGATCTCTCGTTGGAGTTTATTTTGCCTGCAACATTGCCTTCCGCCAAAACCCCTCGAGAAGGTGAATGTCTCCTCTGCGGAATTAAAGACTTTGCCCTCCACTTACAAGGGATTTTCCGATGTGTTTTGTAAAAAGTCTGCAGAGTTCCTTCCACCACATCGCTCCTACGACTGTCCGGTTGAACTCCTGCCAGGAGCTATGCCCCCCAGAGGGCGCACCTACCCTCTCTCTCCTGCAGAGACTACCGCTATGAAGGAGTACATCCAAGAAAATCTCCAGCGGGGGTTTATCCGCCCTTCTACCTCTCCTGCAGGGGCTGGGTTCTTCTTCGTGGAGAAGAAGGACGGAGGCCTTCGGCCTTGTATAGACTATCGGGGTCTGAATAAGATCACCGTGAAAAACAGATACCCTCTGCCCCTGATTGCCGAGCTCTTTGACCAGCTGAAAGGGGCAAAGATTTTCTCCAAGTTGGATCTCCGGGGGGCCTACAACCTCATTCGCATCCGGGAGGGTGACGAATGGAAGACGGCATTCAACACTCGGGATGGGCACTATGAATATCTCGTTATGCCCTTCGGCCTATGCAATGCCCCTGCCGTCTTCCAGGAGATTGTTAATGATGTGTTCCGAGATCTCCTAGGAAGGTTCGTAGTCGTATACTTGGACGACATCCTGATCTTTTCCAAGGACCTTGAAAGTCATCGCTCCCAGGTGAAGGAGGTACTCTCTCGTCTGAGGAAGAACTCTCTCTTCGCCAAGTTGGAGAAGTGTGTTTTCGAGGTATCCAAGATCCCCTTCCTAGGATACATTATCTCTCCAGAGGGATTTGAGATGGACCCCGTGAAAGTGTCGGCCATCCAGGAGTGGCCTCTCCCACTGAGTACCAAAGCAATCCAGAGATTCATCGGATTTGCTAATTATTATCGACAGTTCATCCGGGGGTTCTCTTCCCGCATTGCACCTATCCTGGCCCTCATCCGAAAAGGGGGTAAACCCAGCCTGTGGCCTCCATCTGCCATAGAAGCCTTTCAGTCCTTGAAAGAGGCCTTCACGTCCGCTCCTGTTCTTCGACATCCCAATCCTGCACTACCCTTCTGCATCGAAGTTGATGCTTCTGAAGTCGGAGCCGGAGCTATCCTGTCTCAGAGACACTCCTCTGATGGAAAATTGCACCCCTGTGCGTTTTTCTCCAAGAAGTTCTCATCCGCAGAGCAGAACTATGATGTCGGAAATCGAGAACTCTTGGCAGTCAAGCTTGCCCTTGAAGAATGGCGTCACCTCCTGGAGGGTTCTGAAATTCCTGTCCAGATTTTCACTGATCACAAGAATCTGGAGTTCATACAGTCCCTCAAGAGGCTAAATCCCAGACAAGCCAGGTGGGCCCTTTTCTTTTCCCGATTTAACTTTGTTTTGACTTATCGCCCAGGTTCCAAGAATCTGAAGGCCGACGCCTTGTCTCGTAGCTTCACTCCGGTGGACCGTGACCCTGAGAGACAGGAACCAATCATTCCACCAGTCAAGATCATTGCCTCTCTGTATCCCCAATTTGCCGATCAGATTCTGGCTGGGCAGTCCTCGGCTCCTCAAGATACTCCGATTGGCATGGCCTTCGTCCCTCCAGAACTTCGCCTGGCCATCCTGCAACAAACCCACTGCTCCAGGCAAGCTGGACATCCTGGTCCGGTCAAGACCCTTGAACTCTTGAGGCGCCTAGTCTGGTGGCCTGATATCCGCAAGGATGTAAAGGACTTTGTGGCTGCTTGTAATGTCTGCGCCACTTCTAAGCCTAGCCATTCCCGCCCCAGTGGGTTGTTACAGCCTTTGCCGGTACCCTCTCGTCCATGGACGCACCTCTCTATGGACTTTATTGTCGAACTTCCTCCCTCCGGTGGGAATACTGTGATCTGGGTTGTTATTGACCGCTTCAGCAAAATGGCCCATTTCATCCCTTTGAAGAAGTTACCCTCTGCGGTGGAATTATCCCAACTCTTTATTAAGTACATCTTCCGCCTGCATGGTTTCCCGGTGGAGATCGTCTCCGACAGAGGCACCCAGTTTACCGCCAAGTTCTGGCGTTCCCTATGTAAAGACTTGGGAATAACACTTCAATTTTCGTCTGCCTACCACCCGCAGACGAATGGGGCAGCTGAACGTGTGAACCAAGCCTTAGAACAGTTCCTGAGGAACCACGTGTCTCTTTGTCAGGACGATTGGGCTGACCTCCTCCCGTGGGCGGAGTTTGCTCATAATAATGCATGTCATTCCTCCACAGGAAGGTCTCCGTTTATGGTGGTGTATGGACAGCACCCTCAAGCCTTTCCTCAGGATTTCGTGTTGTCGGACGTCCCGGCTGCAGATGATCTGGCAGCCCATATGCTGGCTATTTGGGCTGCAACCAAGTCTAATCTGGAGAAGAGTGCTCTAGTCCACAAGACTTTCGCGGATCGCCGTAGAAGGCCCTCTCCTCCCTACAAGGTGGGTGATAGTGTCTGGCTCTCTTCCAGGAATATTTGCTTGAAGGTGCCATCTCCCAAGTTGGGTCCGAAGTTCCTGGGTCCATTCCCCATCTTGGAGATAATTAACCCTGTTGCCATCAGACTTCAACTCCCACCAGAGATGAGAATCCCCAACGTGTTCCACTTCTCCCTGGTGAAGCCCACCATCTCTAACCGTTTCTCTGATGTCCAACCTCCTCCTCCTGCCGTCTCTGTGGAGGGTCAACAAGAATTCGAGGTAGAGAGAATCCTTGATTCCAGAATCTCCAGAGGGTCCCTTCAATACCTCATCCATTGGAAGGGCTTTGGCCCCGAAGAATGCTCTTGGGAGGGACACCGCGATGTGCATGCTCCTCGTTTGGTAAGAGACTTCCACTCCAAGTTTCCCCAGAAACCAAGTTCCGGTGGTCCTGAGGCCCCCCGTGAGGGGGGGGGTACTGTCAAGACCGCCGGGAGCGCGAGGAGTCGCGTCCGCTCCCGGCGGCGAAGATTCCAAGATGGCGGCGCCCAGGCAACCCACGTGGGTTCCGACGCCGGCGCCGTGACGTCAGCGCGGCGCGACGGTCGCAGGCGCTCTGACGCTGGCGCAAGGGCGCCAAATTCAAACATAAAAGGACGCCTGAGGCGCCAAGATGGCGCCCGAAAATAGGATTCTGTTCCCTGAGTATTCCTGGGTTCCCTTGCTGTTTCCTCTGCTATCTGCCTGATTCCTTGTTGTGACCCCTTGCCTGGACTTGGACTTCGCTGATTCTCTGCCTGCCTTTGACCCCCTGCCTGGCCTTGGACTTTGTTTGTATTCAGCCTGTCTTGTGACCTATGCCTGGACTTTGATTATTCTCTTGCCTTACCCCTGGATACCACGACCCTGATCTCTCGTGAGGGGCTTCCTCCTAGATCCGGACTACTCCCCAGAGGGGGCTCCCGGCTCCCTGACAGTAGCTTTTCTTCATGTTCATTCCTAGGTTCAGGGTGAAATGATGGCAATACCAAGTCCTGGCATTGGTGGAATTTGGATGTAATTTTAGGCAAGAACCCATCTGCTGTCTTCAATACCACTTTGTCTGCAAAGAAAGTCATTTTTGAAGTTTTGATGGATAGTGCATGTAACTCACTTACACGCCTTGCTGATGTTATGGCCAGTAAAAGTACTGTTTTTAGACATAGAACCTTTAGGGGAACATTTTCTAGAGGCTCAAAAGGTTTATCCATTAGTGCATTCAGGACCAAGGATAAGTCCCAGGGAGGAACTTCTGATCTGATAATGGGCTTGAGCTTCTTTATGCCTACCAGAAACTTTTTGACCAATTGATTGGATGCCCATTGCATGTTTGTGTAAGAGGAAATTGCCGTTATTTGCCCTTTTAGTGTGGAAAGGCATAATCCTCTATCAACTCCTGATTGTAGAAACTCTAGTAAGGTGATTTCTGAAGTCGTCACCGGATCAAGTTTTTTCTCATTACACCATTGTGTGAATGTATCCCAGGTTTTAGCGTACTTGATGTGTGTTGAGTTCTTTTTGGATGCTAACACCGTGGTGATTGTGGAGTCGGATAGTCCTAGCTGGCTTAGCCTGTTCCTTTCAATCTCCAGGCTGTTAGTGCCCAGCTGTCTGGGTCTGGGTGTAGTACTGTCCCCTGGTGTAGGATTGATGGTAGAGTCGGGAGGTGAAATGGCTCCTCTTGTTTCAGTTGCATTAACATCGGGAACCAGGCTCTCCTGGGCCACCAAGGGGTCACGATCACTACGTTCGCTTTGTCCGATCTGATTTTCTGTATAACCTTCGAGATGACTGCCAGCGGTGGAAAGATGTAGGCTGTTCGGAATTTCCATGGAAATGAGAACGCATCCCAGTATGTTGTTCGACTGTCTTTCTTCCAAGAACAGTATGTCTGGATTTTCTTGTTCTGAGCAGTTGCCATGAGGTCTATTGAAAATGGCCCCCACTTGTGGGATATCATTTCGAAGATCTCCTGGTTGAGTTCCCATTCCCCTATCGCTGGGAATTTTCTGCTTAGATGATCTGCTAGTGAGTTTTGGGCTCCTGGGATGTATGTTGCTGATATGTCTTTCAGGTTCTTTTCTGCCCAAGCAAATATAGTTATGGTCGTGTTCAATAAAGCTTGACATTTTGTTCCTCCTTGTTTGTTGATGTAATTGACTGTCGTGAGGTTGTCGGATCTTATTTGGACCTCTTTCCCTTGAATGAGTTTCTGAAATTTTGGCAGACTCCGTAGTACTGCATTCAGCTCCCTCCAGTTGGAGCTTCTTTTGCTTTCTTCCCAGGACCAAGTGTTCTGACATGTCAAGTTCTGACAATGCGCTCCCCATCCCAACCTGCTGGCATCCGTGGTGATGGTTACCCAAGCTCTGGGTTTTAAAGATATCGGGTTCTTTAAGTTCTGTTCCTTCAGCCACCAGGCTAGGGATTGTATCGTGCTCCTCGATAGAGTGATTTGTTGTGACTCTGAGTGATTATTGTTCCATTGAATCAGGAATTCTCTTTGCAGTGTTCTCATATGTATTCTGCTCCATTTGACCGAGTCTATAGTGGAGCTGAATTTCCCCAGTATTTTTTGACAAGTTTTTGCTGAAGGATTGGGGTTTGAGTGAAGTCGCCTTACTTGGTCCTGTATGTCTGGTATTTTTTCCTGAGGTAGGCTTAGATGTCCCTCTTTTGTGTTGATCATGGTTCCTAGAAAAAGGATTTCTTGAGTTGGTATCAGAATAGATTTTTTCTCGTTGATTAACCACCCCCAGTTTGACAGTGTGGATTCCACTGTTTTCAGATGGTTAATCAGTGTTTGGGGTGTGGTAGCCTTGACTAATAAGTCGTCCAGATAACCGAAGATCTGGATTCCTTTTATCCGGAGATGCTCTAGAAGAGGGGCAAGGACTTTGGTGAACACTCTGGGTCCCGTTGCAAGTCCAAAGGGTATGGCTCGATATTGGTAGTGTTTTCCCAGTATCATGAACCTTAGGAATTTCTTGTGTGGTTCCCATATGGGGATGTGGAAGTATGCATCTAGCAGATCGATCTTTGCCATCCAGTCTCCAGGGCAGATGTGCATTGCGATGGTTCTCATGGATTCCATCTTGAAAGTTTGAACTTCTAGGTGTTGGTTTAGGGTCTTTAGATTGAGAATAGCCCGAAATGTTCCCTTTTTCTTTTGTTTCAAGAATAGGTGGGAATATGTGCCTGAGAATTGTTCCAGTTTTGGAACCTCCTCTATGACATTCTTGTCCAGGAGGTCCGACAAGGTGGTTTTGATGTTTTCCGTTTCTTGATTTGGTCTTTTCTTGTCTGATGTCATGAAACTTCTTTTGGGGGTACTTTTTAATTGGAGAGTGTACCCTTTTGCAATAGTATTTAGGGCCCAGGCATCTGTTATGTGTTGAGCCCACACTGTCCCAAAGACTTGTAGTCTGCCTCCTACCTGGGTCAGGGGGGCTCGCGCACCTTCATGCTGATTTCTTATCTGTTTTTTGTTCTCTTTTTTCCTGATTTTGAAATCTGGATCTCCAGGGTTGTCGAAAGGAGTTTTTCCCTGGTCTGTACTGTTTTGTGTCCCGAAATGCAGGTTTTTGATCTCTGGCCCAGGTCCTGTATGTTTTTTTATCTTTTCTGTCTTGAGGCAGAAATGCTGACTTCCCAGCCGAAGCCTTGGAGATAATTTGGTCTAGTTTTTCTCCAAACAGAAGTTTCCCTTTGAATGGTAGGGAACATAGATTATGTTTGGATTGTGAATCCGCTTGCCAGTGACGCAGCCATAAAGCTCTTCTGGCCGCTACTGCCATCCCCATGGATTTTGCTGCCATTCGTGTTCCGTCAAGTGAAGCCTCTGCTGTGTAGTTGTTGGCTATTTTGATATCTTGTATGATGTCTAATATTTTCTCTTTGTCTTCTCCTGATTTTATGGCATTTTCAACTTCAGAGATCCATAAGTTGTTCGCTCTGGCCAGTGAGGTGGTGGCTACTGCAGTCTTGCACGACATTCCACCAATCAGGAACATTTTTTTCAATATGGCATCTTGCCTTCTCTCCATTGCGTCTTTTAAGGATACCCCTTCGTCTATGGGCAGAGTTGTTCTTCGAGCTATTCTGGTTATAGCGGCATCTACTTTGGGTGTGGACACCCAGTTTTTCACCTCTTGTTCCGAAAATGGATACATTCTTGTGAAACGCTTGGATTCCCCTATCTTTTTGTCTGGGGCTTCCCATTCTGATTGAATGATTTTAGAGATGACCTCATGTACCGGGAATACTTGGTTCTTTTTAGAGCTGGATTTAAACATTTTATCATGTTTTGGTAATGGGCCCTCTTCCTCTAGGTCCAAAGTAGCTCTCATGTGTTTTATCAGAGGTTCTATAAACTCAATGTTAAAAGTTGTGTCCTCTGTATCTTCAGTTTCTGTGTCAGAGAGGTGTATTTCTCCTTCTGAGGTACTTGAGTTGTCTGAATCCTCAGCCCTGACTGAAGATTGGCCTATGGATGGTGTAAGGCCTTGTTTGTTCAGGTTGTTCATAACTTTGCCTGTCACCTCATCCACCATTGTGGCCATGGACTGTTTGAAAGTGGATTGCATCCAGTCCATCATGTTTGCCATTTGTTCTTGGCCTGGTTCACCTGCATCTATAAGGCATTTTTTGCATAGCCTTTTGTCTGGCAAGGCCGGATTGTCACAGGCCATGCATTGTTTCCTGGAGCTTTTGCTTCTGCTGGGCTCATCTCTGCGTGACGAGCTCCTGTAAAGTAAAAAAGGTGGATTTTACTTACTGTCTGTAGCTTGTTTGTTAGTCCCATAATCACTCTCCTCCAATGCTTACCCTCTGGAGCTTGAATGTGATCGTCTGTTGCTCATTACAGACAGCCTGTAAAGATACATGCAAAACAGGTTACTTTGTTTAATCACCTGTGCTCCTAGCGTTAAGTTCCTCCCATAGGCAACTACTTACACCTGGGAACAGTCATACAGTGTTTTCGCACACTTGGTCTTGTGCAAATAGTCACCAGCTATCTACTGATTTAATGTAGTAGCTGAGGGGATTTAAATAAATTTTTTTTTTTTTTTCTTTTGGCGCCATCCTGCCCCTTAAGCTTACCCGGAAGTTGCGCCTGCGCATTCGCGCCTCAGGATGGAGTAATGGGCGCTTCAACGTCTTATTGCGCATGCGCCGCTACGCGAGCGGCATTGCGCCTTATTGCGCTGGCGGCAACGGTTGGCCGTGAGCCCGCCGGCTCGTCCTGTGCTCACATAAGATGAGGGTATCTCGGCTCAGGATCATCAACAGAGGGAGAGGAGCTCTTTTAACTGAGAGGGTATTTTTCCGACAGGAAGAAAAAGAATGGGCGCCAAGGCGAAGGGGAGTCCCTTTTATTGCATCACTTCCTGTACCTTCCTTAACCCTATGTGCCCACTGCCATGTTGAAGGAACAGGAAATGTAAGTGTCTGCTATATATTATATGGAGTATGGATTAACTCTGCTGTCAAACAATGCTAATATAATAAATGTGTCTCACAAGCGACTCCCACCTCCAGTCTCAAGGTAACACAACAGTTTATCTAAATTCTGCAGAATTGTGGGGGTCAGAGTGATCAGACATGTGTATGAGGCAGTTGGCCAGTGATCTCTTTGCTTTCTCCCACCATTTCTTATTGACTGTTATACATACCCCCCAACAGTTCCGCCTTCAGCTGCCTGTCCCGCTGTCCCAGGTTGTGGGCTCAATATCCCGCTTCCCAGTGGCTCATGAGCTCTTCCTGTTTGTGCTTAGTGAAGTCTCGCAAGAAGAGACCACGCCTCCCTGACGCGCTACGTTGCCTCCCTTAGGCGTCAGGGGCCCCGGCAGAAGTGGAGGTGGAAGGAGCAGGAGACAGAGAGGCCGCAGTCAGACAGGAGCGAGGAGTAGAGTTATGGCTCGGCGGGCGCTGTTGGTGCTGGAGCTGTACAGCGGGGTCGGAGGAATGCACTGCGGCCTGGGAGGTAAGGGGGATTGGGTGGAACGCAGAGTGGCGCGGCAGGTAATTGGGGATTGGGTGGAGCGCACAGGGGTGCGGAAGCTGAGGTGACAGGGAAATAATACAGTGAGGCCTTCCATGGAAGAGGGGCTGGGCCTGAGCCTGCACTTGTTAGTGTTTCTTTCCCAACACAGGCCGGACTTTGGGCTGAACCACTACTTTACATTCTTCCCACTAATCTCCACCCAAACCGCACTCCCTTATACTCTCTCCCCTCAGTACTTCAATCAGATCTTCAGCCTGCTGCAGCTTCTTGAGAGATCAGGAAATGCAAACTATAACTCCCAGCATTCCTCGCTGACTCCTACAAGGGGTTTAGCAGACACAGACAAGAATGTTACTGGCCGCACTCCTGCCTGGATATGCCACTTCTTTATGTTACTACAGTGAAAGTTCTGGAGATCTAGTGCCTCAGCATCTCTGTCACTAGTTCCATCCCCAGTCCCTTAGCTTTGTTAGTTATTATCCTATTGGTTATACAGCACTATTTGCTTTTGGCAGAAAGTAAAATCCCTTTAAAAAACCCCCATACCTACCAACTGTCCCTTTTTTAGAGGGACAGTCCCTCTTGACAGTCGTATATTGTGTGATTGTTCTTGGCTATATGCAGATCTAACCCTCCTGTGTTGTACACAGTCTTTTGTGAAGGCTGGGGTCTGAGAAAACGTAGCTAATATCAGGGCTCCAGATAAAGACTTAGGAGACACATATAAAAAGTACACGCTCCCAAATAAGTGCTGCACATGGTGCTACTATAAAGCTAAAAGGTTCCCTCAAATGTGTGATTAATATGTGACTTTTACAATGAGTAATTAATTTAAATTAATGGGTTTTGTGGCTAATTGGGCTACTTTTGCACAAGCACAACCTTTAGCAGGTCACTACTGGGCTGTATACCTCCCAAATGTCCCGTTTTGAGCGGGACAGTCCCGCTATTAACAGCTCAACCCGCTGTCATGGTTTTGTACTGATAAGTCCCGGGTTTCTCTTTGATCTGCTGCACTGAATAGCCAGAAACAGATACAAGGTTTCTAACTTAATTGTGTCTTGACAGACAGCCCAGAATACATACTTGACATACTTTTGTGACAGTTTGATAAGATAAGAACTTAGACTTACAGCTTAAAGGGCAATTCACCTTCAGTTGCAAAACTGTAATAACATAAAAACCACAGAAATGTGTTCAAACTTTCATAACCTGCCAAATTATGTAAAATGAGCATGCTAATTAGGGGGTGTGGCCACAAAAATGGGCGTGGCACAACTTTTTGTCCCTCTTTTCATTTCCAAAATGTTGGGAGGTATGTGTTATACCTCTCAGCCACCGTATTTCTGTCTTGTGCTCTTAGCCTCCCTGTTGCTAAACTGAATAATCTTCGTTTCCATCAAGGTTTTGACATCTTAAATGACATTTAGTATAGGGATGCACGGAATCCATTATTTTAGGTTTCAGCCGAATCCCAAATCCTCTGTGAAATGTTTGTCTGAATACCAAACCAAATCCGAACCCTAATTATCTTATGTAAATTAGGGAAACGAGGGGGAAAGAGAACCGCACCTGGTAAAACATTTTTTTACTTCCTTGTTTGTGTGATTAAAAAGTCAAGTTATTTTTCACATTCGGTTGGCCAGGCACATGGATTTAACCAAATGAAAAAGGGCAAATCTTCACCGACTCCTGGATTCGCTGCATCCCTAATTACGTATTTGGTTCATCCCATTTTATTTGTATGTATTCCAACATTATTAAACAAACAAACATAAAAATTATGTCAAGGCAGTGGCGTAACTATAAACTCCGCAGCCACAAGGGGGCACATAATGAGGGGTTTGCTTCTTCTATAGTTCTAAAGAATTCCACTTTCCCCAGCCATTCTCTCACTGGTGCGTAGGGGAGTCAAGCAGAAACTTCAAATTTGGAAGACTGAAGCTACACGGGTTATATCACCAGCAATTCACATTATTGCCTATGGGAAAGCTTTTACTGGAGATTAGTCGCCCACAGTAGAAGAGATTTATCACTGGCAATTCATCTCCTGGTGTGCCATTGCACTAAAATGACTGGCAGTTAATGCTACCTGCTGATTGGTTGCTATGGGTTACTGCAAATGGGCAAACTTAGTGTTTTTATTTACTAAAGGGCGAAGTGACTAACGTTAGCGACCCCTCTTTGTCGGGGGTCACGGTGAATTAAAAATTTTGCGCGTGCGCACTGATGTCACGCTGCACACATACTTAGAAACCCGGCACCATGTGCTCCCATGGACAAATGCAACATGGCGCTCCGAAAAGGCGAAGGGGGCCCTGGGGCAGTAGCCCTGGTGGGCCCCAAGCCCCCCAGTCCGACCCTGTTGTGACATAATTTCGTTACTTCGAACGGGTGCAGGCGTAACTTTGCTAGAGAAGGAGATAGACTCCCTTACACCTGGTAATTTGCTCCCTTACACATCTCGAAGTTGTGCTCTGGTGAAGGTACGCAACTACGCAAATTCACTAAGATCTGTATTTTACTGAACGTTACCTCTTGCGCCAGACTTGCCTTCACCACCTCAGACCAGGCGAAGTGCAATAGAGTAGATAGAACTTCCTCAAAAAATAGTTTGTTTCGCTTGCCGCAGTAACGCTAATGCTACTTCACAAGCGTTCAGTGCCCTGGACGCAACTTTGGATTTTAGTGAATTAGCATTGTCCTGGTTGAATCTAAACCTGATGAAGTGTTGCAATGTGAGCGAAGCGGACGCTAGCGCAAATTCAGCGCTTCGTGAATCTGCGCTTAGTGTTTTACCCAACTCTGTGCTATAGGGTGGGCGAGTAATACATTTCACTGGGCTGGAGTCTTTTGGTTCCTTACACTGTTACTAAATATACTACAATATATTATAGCAAATGTGGCACAACAGAGACCCATTTAAAAACGTTCATGTATCTTAAAAGGGTTGTTCACCTTTAACTTAACTGTAAGTATGATATAGAGCATGATATTCTGAGACAATTTGTAATTAGCTTTTATTATTTGTGGTTTTTGAGTTATTTAGCTTTTTTTATTCAGCAGCTCTCCAGTTTACAATTTCAGGAATCCGGTTGCTAAAGTCTAAATTACCCTATCAACTATGTATTGATCTGAATAAGAGCCTGGAATATGAACAGAAGAGAGGCCTGAATAGAAGGATGAACAATAAAAAGTAGCAATAATACAGTTGTAGCCTTACAAAGCATTTTTTTTTCCGTGCAGATGCTTAAACAATGTCACAGTTGTGCCTCTTACCTTTTGGATCGTTATTCTTGGAAACACCTGTGGGGAGATGGATAACTATATTGTTATCATCATCCTTTATTGACAACATGCTGAAATAATCAGCAGCCTTTTACAGAGATTATACATCATTCCCATCAGTCCCTTCCCCAACAGAGCTTACAATCTAAGGTCACAATCAAATCTATTACATTCACACAGACAAGGATCAGTTTTCCTCCTAAATGTTAGAGCTTGTTGTGCAGCCTCCGAGCAGCAATAAGCACAGTGCTCTCTGGTTACGATCTGCTGGAGCTGTAAAGCCCTGTTACTCATATATATATATTCCACCACTTCCACCATGAAAACTGAAAAGAATAGATCAGAATGACTCATGAACACTGCACAAAGCTGGAATATATTAAGTAGTAGGAGGTGAAGGCACTTTGTATACTATAAATAATAACATGTCAGAATCAAGTCTCACAAGTGGTTGAATTAGCACATGGTTACCCATGTGAGCAGTAACGCCACGTCAAGGCTTCAACTCTTGTTACTGTCCATTCACACATCTATTGCAGCAAATGGCTCACCCTATCACTTGCTGCAATAGTTTCCTCTCTGGTCCTGCATGGAGTGACATAAACTGTCATGGGACCTTTCCTCTTCAGCAAATACTGAGAGGTATCTGACTAGTCACACACACACACATCATTGGCTTTTACATATTTACATT
The DNA here is from genome assembly GCF_017654675.1 of Xenopus laevis. Lineage (NCBI taxonomy): Eukaryota > Metazoa > Chordata > Amphibia > Anura > Pipidae > Xenopus > Xenopus laevis. Next base: position 32,221,544 of record NC_054373.1, read on the forward strand.
TACTTTTACTCAAACATATTTAGATTTAGTTTAAAATTTTGATTTTTAGGTTTAGATGATATACACACAGTACTGATACAGGAATCATGATGGACCTATTTAGCTGACGTTTGTTCCTAGTTGGTATTTTGGGTCATACACCCCAGTCTGTTTATGAACCTTTCCCCCCATCCTTGAGCTGACCTGCAATTTATTCTAAATATGGACCTGGGTTTTTTGGACAGAGCCAATATTCGCATTCACACACACATATCTCACACAACCATACAACATTCCTACACATTCCAGAATATCACACATGCTATAATTATTAAGTTCTTCTTTTAGTAGCCTCTTCAAGAACCCTGCTCCCCTCTAACTAATGGTTTATAAAAGTCAACCTGGGACATCCCTATTTAATTTAGTTTTTGACATGCCTTTTCCATTTTCGTGGGGTTGTATTTAGGTTATATTTATATTTTAATGGGCAATTATTTGCAATTAAATAAATTTAGATGATCCAGAGGAAGGCAAAAAACCCCCTTCTGAGGCGGTCTCCAATCTGCCTCAGAAGGGGAAAAAATTCCTTCCTGACTCCAAAATGGCAATCGGACATGTCCCTGGATCGACAGTAGCCTTGTAAAGGAAATACAATGCCACATAGGGAGTGTACGGGTCCAATTCTATTGCTCCCGTATTGGCATGCCATTAATGAAGCACCAGGTTATAAAAATAACCTGATACTAGTGACTGATTCGTTGAAAGGGAGAACAGGTCATTTCCAATACAGAAATGCCTGCGGATTCCAAAAGGGAATTCAACTCAGTGTTCTCCTGTTCAAGGAATGGGTGAGCATTGCAAATAGCTAATTCAACTGATGCGCACACACACACTCTCTCTCTCACACACACTCTCTCTCTCTCTCTCTCTCACACACACACTCTCTCTCTCACACACACACACTCTCTCTCACACACACACACACTCTCTCTCTCTCACACACACTCTCTCTCTCACACACTCTCTCACACACACACACTCCCTCACACACACACACACACACACACACACACACACACACGCACACTCACTCTAACACATAGACATGCACACTCACTCTCACACACACTCACTCTAACACACACACACACACTCACTCTCACACACACACACACTCACTCTCAAACACACACACACATACACACATATATATATACAATGGTAATAACAAGAAACCCCTATATAATCAGGTCTCCAGGGGGTATACTTACCACTACTTACCATTAGGGAGCTCAGCGGCTGCTGAGTGATAACAACCCGCCCTTCCTTCCCTAAAAGAAAATGATTTTAGATGTATTTTAAGAAAACTTTCTATAGAGCATATGTTTTCTTTTCTACCTTATTCTAGATGCTTGCCTGTCAATAGTTATATAATATCTATTATCCTGTCCATAAACTATTGTATAACATTTTATCTAAAGACCTAAAACCAGCCTAATCTTTTACATTACTCTACACTGTCTCATTTATATAACATTTATACTCACGATGGTTAACTCTTCCGTTCTTTCTTTTTCTCTTCTCCAAGTCAAAGCCAGGGATCCCGTGTGGTGGCGACATTGATGGCAGACGCAGGTGGATGAGTTGTTGAGAGGTGCAGCTTGCCATAGAGGGTATGATGTCAATTGGCCCAGGTTGTTGTATTGTCCAGGCAGTATTGATGCTTTCCCATATTAGAACCAATGCCTTACTCCTGCCAACTCCAGCTGGGATCCACGTGGGAGAAATCTGCCAAGTTGGTTTCCTCGTTCCGAATTTGAGAGGAGAATGACAGCGGGATTTCAGTGAAGTCATCTGCTGATGGCTATATGAAAGGAAACAAGGTGCTTCTTACATACTTCATTTCACTCGAGATAAGTCGTAACTTAATATGTGGCTTTAATTATCTGTAAAAAGTGATTACTGGATTCAGATATTAATGCCCAGAAAAATGAGAAGCAGGGGAAAGTTAAAATCAGACTATCACTATCCACCAAAACCCAACAACTTTATTTTGGAAATAAAATTACAAAAAGACTATGAAGATTTTCATTCATCCAGGTCATGGTATATCTAGTATAGGTAAATCTAAAACAACTGGACTTGCTGAGTAATCATTGAAGAGCTGAAGAAGCTGCTCGGATGAGTAGTGAAATATCTTCAACTCAGCAAGTCCGGTTGTTTTTTATATTTACCTATACTAGATATAAAATTACAAAAAGTTTCTGAGGGCCAAGGAATGAGCTATTGAAAAAGGTAACGGTCAATAAATGAATAAGGGACCCATTAACCTCACTATGGACACGTGATTATCTGTCCTTGTTACAGTGATTACCACAGTGCAGACCAAGCTGAAGTCCAGTTTGGGTGAAGTCTGAAGGTGAATTGTGTTTTATCAGTCTTGGATACAACTAGAACTTTGGGAAAGTTACTGTTAGCAACATGTTTTCATATCTAAGTGAATCCCAAACCAATGTTGGGAGCCTTAACCCAAAAGCTCCGAAGACCTCTGGCCTACCAAGTGGTGGATGAGTAAAAAAGAGCAGCAGTTTTTCTGCAGTGTGAGAGTGGGTGGATGTATCATATATAGCACATGTATTTACCATTCCTGGCTGGAAAGGGGTCTTCACTCTCCCGGTTCTCCAGCTCTTCCCACTTCACTGTGCTGTAGAAAGCGTGCTCCCTGATGTTTCCGTTGACACCGATCCGCTGATTCTCATCCATCTCCAAAAGCTAAAAAGAAACATAAATTCTAATATTGCAGGTGCTGTGTCATGTACCTCCTAGCACTAGGGCCCGGGCCTAGGGTGGCAGGATTTTAGGGGGCGGCATGCTGCCCAACCACACCCACAATGATTCAGAAACACTGGGGATGCACATGAGATACAATAGTTTTTTTTAAATTTCCTGTGCGCCAATCCCCATTGCTCTGGTGAAAAAGATGAATGATGATGAAGGATGAAAATCTGAGGGGCGTCTGCTATGTAAATCTGGCTCTGGATATTTACCTTTGGCAGGAGGTCCAGCATTTCCTTGCTCATATAATATGGGTAATACGGCGTATTCTTCTTTATTGCAAAGAATTGCCTTAAAATACTGCCTGTAGGTGAAAATGGCAAGCTGCCCGTGGCCATTTGGTACATGGTAATCCCAAAAGACCACCAATCCACGCCTGCGTTATACTCTGCCTTTGATAGAACCTATGAAACAAAATGATTACAGAGAAAACATGAGTCATGAACTTGATAGGCTACTTGCAGAACACAAAATAACATGTTATTTCCATATTAAATTGCAGATGGATTACATTTAACTTCTGTATTACTATTAATTAATATATTAATAATATTAATTAATATTAAATGAGCACAGATCAAATACGTGTGGTATTATCAGAGATGCTGTTCTCATTTAAATGGGTTGTTTTCCCCTTCAGGTCAACTCTTAGTATGTTATAAAACGTCACATTCTTAGCAACCTTTGCCTTGGTCTTAGTTTTTTATCTTTTATAATTTTTCAATTATTTGCCTTTCTCTCCAGCATTCAGATGGGGGTTAATGACGCCCTTCAGCCAAAATCATATTGCAGTGTAAGGCTACAGTTTTGTTGTTACTGAAACTTTTATTATTTATCTTTATATTCAGGCCCATTCATTTTCATTTCCCAGGCTCTCATTCAATTCAGCACCTGGTAGCTAAGTTAAATTGAGCCCTAGCAACCGGATAGCTGCTGGAACTCCAAAATAGAGAGCAGCTGAACAAAAAGCTAAATCATTCAAAATGAAGACCAATTGCAAATTGTCTCCGAATATTTCTGCATGAGACTAAAGGTTAAATTAAAGGTGAATATGTTTGTATTTTAAATGCTTGTTGTCACCTCTGGTGCGCGGTATCCAGGGGTTCCTATTACTCCGTTGGTTCTTGTCTGGTCGAAAGATGTTCTCTGCGGCGAGGCCAAAGTCACAGATCTTGATATGGCCGTATCTGTCCACCAACACGTTGTCAGGTTTCAGGTCACTGTAGGATAAGAATTAGGAGCAATTTAAATAGGTAACAGTTCTCGGGACCAACATTGCCCTCCACTGCCCCTATAAGTAGGCTGCCATCAGAGTGGGAATCCTGCAGGGGGCCATAGTAACAGAGAACCCAAGGAAATGTGAAGGTACAATTCATAGAATAAAAAAGATATTGGACCTGCAGAGGGAATTAGTAGCATTTGGGTGGGGACAGGGCAGCCATCAGGGGGGGACAGGGGGGAGAGTTGTATGGGGCCCCGAGGGTAAGGGGGCCCCGGCCACACCACACTTACTTGATTAGCCGGGCCCCCCTGCTTTTTGAGACCTGCTGACTTCGGGAAGGCATGGATGTTTAAGGGGCCCTGACCACCAATTTTCTTATAATGTGGGGGGGGGAGGCCTGGCCACCAATTTTTTTTTCTCATGTTGGGTCCTAGCCACCAATATATTTTTATGGGGGGCCCGGACCACCAATATCTTTTTATTTTTTATTAACATGTGGGAACCCTAGCCACCAATATTTTTCTTGTTTTTTTTACTGTGTGGTGGGGAGGGCGGACCTTTAGGTGGGGCTTGCGGTGGGCGCAGCCCAGGGGGCCCAGGAAATGTTGTCGTATGGGGCCCTGTGATTTCTCATGGTGGTCCTGGGTGGGGATGTTGACATGTTTGAGCAGAACGGAGTGTGTGTTCTGTAAAATATTCTACATTCTTTTAATTGGGGCCATGTTCTACTTTGTTGGATTTGCCCACCTCCCACAGGGGTGAGGGGCCAACCTGGCAGTGGGATAAAAACCTGGACTTGTATGGGAAAGTTCTATGTAGTATGGGGGTCCCATGACTTCTAACCGCACCCTGCAGTCTGACTGTGTAAGTGCTTTCTTGTATTGACTAATTTAAAAACGAGTTGGGAGAGATGAGTAGCTACTATGGGAAATGCTTGCCTACAGCACATGTAGTGGTGACAGTCCATCATCACTCAGTGAATCTATGTGTCAGAAAGCACATAGAGACAACACAATATACTGAGAATTTACTCACCGATGAATGATGCCCTTAGAGTGCAGGAACTGGAGAGCAACCACCATCTCCGCTGTGTAGAACCTTTTACAAAAAGAAAATCATCATCGTTCCTATATCACATTCATTACATAGGATTTGTTACAGTTAACTATAGAGTTGCCTCGCAGTGTTCTCTGTGCTTGCATCTGATGCAAATATCTAAGTGTAACATACAAAAGGGTGCAGAACACGTCTTACTGACAGCACAGGCAAACATGCTACATATGTAACTTGTTATGGGAACAAATTCAGCCCATTCAAGTGCCCAGCGTTTTCCACTTATAAAAGAGCTCTAGTAACACTGTCCCAGAGAAAATCCATTAAAGTGATCCAGCTAAAATTCCTTAAAAACTTTTCATGTTCTTATTAATAAGGTTGAACCAAAGAAATGAAAATGGTCCATTGGTTGGGGCGCTGGGAGGGGTGATATTGTAAGTCTATGGCATCTTTTAGCAACTCGTTTCGCATTGGCCAGAATCTCAAGATTGCCAGTCTGGGCCTGACAATATGCAGCAGAACACAATTCATTAAGTGGGCAGCTTATACAGACAAATAAGTACTACATGGACCTTTGGAATATGTACCCCAATTTCTCTGTAATAACAATTAATATAATTCAGGTACAAAGCAGCCCTGTACTTATCTATGGCAAGGGTACAGGGCCAGGCCGCATCTTGCACCCACTTAACTAGAGCACCTGAATGAAACACAAGTTAGGGTGCAGGAAAGGGGACACTGCTACTCAAGCTTGTCCCTCAGTAATACACTGCTGCCATTGTGGAGAACAAAGACCTATTAAGGACTAAGAGGTAGGCAGTGAGCAAAGTATGAAAAACATGGTGGGCTGCACCTATTCTTTCCAGTTTGCTCCCTATCCCATGTACTGTAAATGGGTCCTAATGTCACTTACATGATTCTTGCCATTGGCAGATTTCCTTTGCGAAGAATCATTTGCATTAAAGATTTCCCGCTGGCATACTCCAGGACGAAGAAGGATTCCAGCTGTTAAAGAGAGAATAGAAGAAGGTGAGACCTAACCCATCCTAAAACTTTAAAGCTTTCTGAAAAGAAGTGGTAATGTGAATAAGTGGAAAGCAACATCTTGGCGCTCCATGGAGATATAGAAACAGCCATGTATGAGGAGCAAATGAGACCCCACCGCATAGTTTGAACTGGTCTAATCATGCTAAAAAGTTCATTTAAATGCTAGATTCCCTTTAAAGAGATGATATGCAATTAATAACAGTATTTACCTCTGATTGAAAAGCTGCGTAGGAATGACATAAAAATGTGCTTCCTCTAGCGACCGACAGCACTCGGGCCTCCTTCATCATGATGTTGAAGTTGTTCTTGTCTGGACTTTTCTGCATGATCTTTACTGCTACCAGTTGCTTCTTCGGTGTAAACGAAGCCAACATCACCTAATAACAAAGGGCAAATATTAGATATGACATGGTGTATGTAAAGGTAAACGCTAAACACTGAGAGGCTAAAATGAAAAAGTTATCTGTTTTCACTTTACACCATAGGTGGAGAATAATGAAGATTTCGGGAGGTTTAGTCTCCCCAATTAATTAGAAATAGTATCTTCCAGTGATTCCTTCCCCAACATAAATGTCCCATTCTATATCACCACTTTATAATGATCTTCTCAGAACTGTATTTACAAAACAGTGAGTAATAATACTAAACTACTTTATTCTCGCCTATGTTTTCTGCTTCCCTATGATTTATACCAAGAGAAATCATTCCTGGGAAGCCTTTCACTTACCCGGCCAAAGCCTCCTTTTCCCAGCTCTGAATAAAACCTGTAGTTCTTAATATCCAGGGGGACAGGTCTGCTGATATCCACACAGAGTTTCTTCGCTGCGCTTCCACCTAGGAAAAAAACTCCATTAGTACCTTGTATTACAAATAACCTGTACATAGCATATATTAATAAACCCATCAGCAAGCACAAGGCAGGGCTCCTTAATATGAGGCAGCACAAGGGGACTGGAGAGGGGACACCTACACCTATGTGCCTCCCCCAGATGCCCCCATGAATACATCTCCCAGAAAACTTAAACCCTTGATTATATATTGAGAAATGCTGGAAGCCTGGGTTTCTGACATATTGACACGGCAGACCATTAGTGATAGTGATGTTCATCAGAATCAATCAGTAATTAGATTTGAACAGTTACATCCAAGGTAGAAGATGAAAGCAGTTCTGATTGGTTGACATTGGCATCATCACTGATATTACTAATTTCCTATACAATAGAAAACCAGCCCTGATTGGTTGATACTGGCAATATCACTGGTGATTTTTATTTTCCCTTATAGTAAACCAGCCCTAGTTTCATACCAAGATTAAAAAAAGAAGAAAGAATGAATAAATAGATGGGTAATTTTTAATAAGAACAAGACCTTGGGTAAATCAGCAAGCTATAACCATCAGGCAAACATATTATTTGCAGAAATCCTGTTAAAAAGACATCCCAGCAAGTTAGGGCAGATAAATCCTATGGGGCCACTTCTTATTAGAAAGTTAGGGGAGAGATTAAGCATAAAAGCTGCAACTGTGTTTTCTTACCTTCTAAGGGATCCTCTGGACTTCTTGATTTTGATCCTTATTCACTCCTTCACTGGTCTTTTCCAACTGACTTTTCTTTTCTTCTAACTGTAACTTTTGACTCTTCTCTATGGGGCTTTTCTCCTTGTCTTTTAATTCACTCCTCCTGCTTTTATTGCTCCCATCTTGACGGGTCTTCTTTTCCATGGGGTGTTTCTTCTGCTCTTCTAACTCATCTCCACTCCTTCTCCTTTTATTTCTCCCATCTTCACTGGTCTTCCTTTCCATGGGGCTTTTCTCCTTTTCTTTTACCTGTCCTTCACTCCTTCTCCTTTTACTGCCCCCATCTACACTGATCTTTTTCATTTGACTTTTCTTCTGATCTTCTAACTCACCTTCACTCCTTCTATTATTGCTCCAATCTCCAGAGTTCTTCCTTTGTATGGGGCTTTTCCTCTCTTCTATCTGTCCTTCACTGCTTCTCCTGCCCCCATCTTCACTGGTCTTCCTTTTCACCAGGCTTTTCTTCTTGTCTTCTAAATCACCATCACCCCTTCTGCTATTGCTCCTATCTCCACTGGTCTTCCTTTCTTTGGGGCTTTTCTTCTTCTCTTCCAGCTCTCTTTCTCTCCTTCTCCTTTTACTGCCCCCATCTTCACTGGTTTTCTTTTTCACCAGGCTTTTCTTCTTCTCTTCTAAATCTCCATCACTCCATCTCCTTTTCTCACCTTGTCCTTCCTCCTCCGAATTCCGACTCCTCTTCTTTCTCACCTCCATGTTAATCTCTCCTCCTATACTGTTTTTTTTAAATTTTATTTAAGCTCTATCTCAATTTATCCACTTTTATCTATCGCCACTCTCACTCCATGTCTCTTCTCCTCACTGTCCAAAAGGCAGTTGGCCTGAACCAACTGAACAGGTAACTGAACTAGGTGAGTCATGTGACCACCAGCAGTGTCATGAGCAGGCAACATGGAGTGACATGCAAGCACTAGAGAGCCATTGGCATTTCAGAGGACATTGCTATGGCACTACAGAGAAGGAAAACTTCTCTAAGAGCAAATGTTTAAAGTTGATTGGGAGTTATCAAGTTGAGAATATGATTTATTAGTAAAACATTAAGGGGCAGAGCTGAAATCCCTGCAGTCCACAAGGGTTATCAAATGGAACTGCTAACAGAGTTGTATTACATCTACACTGATTGATTCTAATTGTATCAAGAGTTCCAGAACTGTGCTGAGATTCTGTGTTCACTTCAGCTCCTTCAGGGGAAATTGGAAGTTGCTGATTACCTCAACAGTTCCCACATATTAGTAGGCTGGTGGCCATTATCTGGACAAACACCAAGTTGTTGCTTAGAGGAACTTCTATTTTAAATGGCGCCTATCTATGCTGCCAGAATTCCAAACCTTTTTGGAGGTTTAGTGGGACGTATGTCTTTATTGAAGCATGACATGCTGACAATTATCTACATTCTTTATCTATAGACCCTTCTTCACCATTTCCATATTTCACTGCACTGCATTGTAAACTCCTAAATAGAAAGATTTATAGACACTGATAAATGTAACAGCTCTATATATTTTTGCACTGATGTAAAAAATAAAGCGCTAAACAGAAGCAACTTATTGTGAGTGCCATGTATAGGTGGCTCTGCTTTGTATTGCTTCTTCTTTTTCCCAGTTAATGTTAATGTGTAATGTGGAAAACTGTATAGGGCAAATGCTATATAAATACAGCACCTCTTAGCAGCTAATATTATATATTATCCATCTGAAATGTGTGACCATTACTTTTTAACTGCATCAGGAAATTCCATGCATTCAATTCTCACATAGTAACATAGTAGATGAGGTTGAAAAGAAAAAAATGTGTCCATCAAGTGCAACATGCACAACTGCTATTGAATCCAGAGAAGGCAAAAAAAACAACCAATCTGAAGCCTCACCAATTTGCCCTGGGGGTGGGGGGATTCCTTCCTGACTCCCAGATGTCAGTTGGACCAGTCCCTTAATTAAGTTTGGATTAAGAACTGTTTTCAGAAACCTTGTGTTTTATCCCTTGCTTAAAAGCCATCCAACACCTGTAGGGCACAGAACTGATGGAGAATGGCTGAAGTGAAGGATCATGGAGGTAGGAAAGAGATGCAAGGAGGGCAGTGGATGAATACAAGCTACATACAAAAGCCATGCAGTGTTTCAGCACTGACTGCCCACTTAGCTCATGAAGCACACAAGAGGGCAATGTAATAATTATTAGTCTACTACCCCATTAAATAACTGCACTTTACATTGGTTTACTGTGCCAAATCCATTGCTGTTGTTGCATTATAGATGTACTCAAAAGAGCAAAAGTGGTCTTTGTTACTTGCAAAATCCAAGCTAAAGCAATAGATAAAGAAATTTGGGGGTCTCCATATCCCTTAACTTCCCTAGACAGCATGATAGAACGTTTAGGAGACATAAATTATCTCCTCTTCCATCTTGGGATCTCTGTAGGAAGTGTAAGGAAGACGGGAGACCAGGCAGAAACAACTTTGTTATACCTTGATGTTCCCCTGTCATTTTCATGCTTAGTCAGTACCATCTGAATATAGGATTGCAATACCCGAATGTAATTTTTATTATATGTTAAGCACACAAAAAAAGCATAAAAACAACAAATAATTGTAGCATAGACAGTAGGTTTATTTATTAAACTATACAATAAGCAATCATGTTACAATACATTTACAAACAATATAAAAATAAATATATTTATAAATATTTACCTAAAATTTAGATCTACCTACCGTCTACATACAGAAAGATATACAATTATGGGCTGCTGTATAGAACCACCTGCTACAGATTTTGCCATTTTGTACTGAAGCCACACAGAGCACCTGGTATAAATGATTGGCTGAGAGAGTATGCAGGGGCGGATATGTAAAACGTGGGTACAGAAATGTACATTGAGAAACAAGCACCATAGGGAAATAATTTGGCTCAGACTTTGCATGGCACAATAATTAAATGAAGGCAGTCTATACAAAAGATCCTGTGATGGACAAGACTCTGAGATACTGTTCAGAAACGTTATATTCACTTCATCATTCTTTACACACAGCTGTAGATTCCTGGCATCTAACTAAAAGTGATACATGTCCAATTTTAGGAAGACAGAGAGAAAAAAAAATCCAAGGTTCTCCATTGGCTCCGATTACAGACTTCATTCTGGATCCCTCAGTTACGATGCCCTTTACCAGAGTGCAGTTCACCCAATGATGTAAAGTGCATTTGTACAGAGTAGTCAAAGATATGAAATACTCTACTCTGAACTCTCACTTAAACTTTCATATAGAAGCACTGGTGTTTTCTTGTGTTTAATCCACTTCTTCCTCTTGGAGTGACCTGGCATCAGCCTCCTCTTAACAACAGCTGCCGGATAGAATTAAAGAAAACTGGTTAATTGGAGCATCTTTTCCATTAAAAGTACTATGGGCAAACAGATGAAAAGCCAGACTCGCTTACAGGTTCATGTCGATAATATTAGCCTTCCTTAAATAAGACAAACTAGCAGCATTACACAGCAGCAGTTTATACACAATTCTTTCCAACACATGCTGGGAATATCCCAACCCAACACATATGTGCAATAACACTGTTAAACATTTTAGTTTTCTGTAAATCTTCCTTTTAAGGCGTTGTTCACCTTTCGGGTAATTTTTTATTCTGGTGCTTTTTCAGTTATTAAGCATTTTTTTAAAAAAATTTAAAAAGAATACTAGGAGTTAACAAGGATTGTTTCTCCACCTGCCACGCATGGAATTAGGCTAATGTGTTATATAGTGAACAGATTATAAATTCAATCCACCCTTATTGCCAATTATTCCAATGCTCAGATTCTCTACTCACAAGCCACAGTCTCTGTCTCAGCTGCAATTCCTTCTGGGGGCCAATACAGACTTTGGCTCTTGCGGAACTTCTTGTAGAGTTGTGTGTACAAAACAGACAAAGTCAACAACACAAATAGGAAAGTGAGACACGCAGCTGCCCATGCTGCCTCCTCTGTTCGTGGGGTAGACACAAACACATCTGAGGCTTTTATTTGTCCAACACCAGAAGCCTTCTGTGCTGCAGCCGATGCCTCTTTTGTTGGCTCGTGCTTGCAACTGCACTCTTCTTTTTCTTCTATAACGGCAGCAGTTGGTTTGGGAGCAGTAGTAGATGAAAGGCCCACAGGAGGCTCAGGCATCTTTTCTTCTTGTTGGGTGGTTGTTGCAGTACCTGGGCCCTCAACAGTAGTTTTTCCTGCAATGCTATTGTTGTGGGTTGTCGAAGTGCCTGACTCTTTTTGCATGGAAGTTGGAGATGGCACAGTCTGGCTGCCCCTAGATCATTGGATGTGTTCCTGCTCTGTACAGTTGGAGAATTCAAGTTCATGTCAGGAGAGCCTTTGGAAATATTCATGAAGGTGGATTCTGGTAGTAAAGCAGAAACATTGCTCTCCATATAACGGCTTCCATCTGGATCTACAAGGTCATCTTTTTTTTCGGACACACCAGACCGATCTAATGTTACGTGAATCTTATCTTCAGATGTTGAAGATGATAAAGGAGTCCTCAATACTGTGTGTGAGATTACAGGCTGACTTTTATTGGCATCAACTGCTGTTTGTTCTACTGACACTGCAGTACTGTTCATTATTCTTGCACTGGCATTATAAATAGGAGTGCTTGCTAATATATGGGCAGAACCAAGTAATGCAGAGTCCCTTCTTCTTCTCTTCAAACCACAGTTTTCTTGCTTAAGATATAAAGAAAAGTAATTTTATATGAGATGTATGTTCTTGTATACAAATATGTGTTATACATTAATTAAAAGGCTCACTCTTTTGATATAAACAGTATTATAATTACTGGTCCACAACTAGTACAAGCTTGCAGACACTATGGTCTATTCATCAAGAACAGACTTTATAAGAGTAGAATGTTCTTCTAGACTTGACCTGCAGGTAATTCAACCCACATCCTCTCCATACTTGCACTCTATTGCCAATGACCTGCTCAATGCCCCACCTACCATTGTGGATACCCACGGCTATCTGAATCACTGCATGGCCCAAACATGGGGAAATACAATATTAAAATAACCTGCTAAGATCAGTAGTAAGGTGTTATTTCTGTCTTAGCCAGGACTTTGCATTGAAAAGCTCTGTGAAAATCTATTGGCGAAACTTGAGATTTGTTTCTTACCTGGCAGCAAATTTTGGGGCAAAGCTTCTTGTCATGTTTATCAAAGAACACCGACGATGGCCGGACAAGCAAGTCCTGATACGAACCATCCATGTCCATTTCTCGTTCTCTAGTTCTGTCCATGTTGGGCCGTTAGCCAGTTTCTAACTTCACAGAGATCTATATGTGACATCTCCAGAGTGGAGCCCCAGGTGACCAGGGCAAGAGGCTGAAGAAAGAACACAACAGGCCAGAGCATAATATGATAAGACATAAACCGCCTTCATTGAAAGCTACAAGGTAATTCATACAACCCACAGCAAAACCACCAATGTCAGTAATAGGCCAAGTATTAAAGGCCGTTCCTGTAAAACTGTAACAAAAAAAAAGGAAAACTGATTCTACCCTAAAGAATAATGCACATATAGGTTTTATAATAAAGGGAGAAAGAGCATCATGACAAATTGCTTGTATATCCTTCCATCCAAAAAGTATACAAAATAAATATGCAAATGACAGGGTTACTCCAGCAATGAAATTTGAAGGATAAAATGTAACCATAGATGTGCATTTCATGCACATATTTTAAAAAATAAATTCCAATATGACAGGGCCAATAGATCATCATTCTCAGTGCTGGGACTCCCTTAAAGTCAGTAAAAACAATTCCATACCCGTTCAGTTGAAAGGTTCATGTGAGGGGTGATTATGTGCTTGTATACGCAGGAGCGAGCTCCATGGACAAGTGCTTTTTTCAGCTTGGGGTGAACACAGGGATGGTACAAGAAAACAACCCTCCATGCTGCAAGACATAAAGGTAGAGAGAATTCAACACCCCCAAACTTGTAAATATCTTTATGCTAACAGGAATCCTACCCTATCAATTCTATAATTGCTCTGTACTGGCCAGGAACTGATCAGACTGAGTGTGTGACTCCCACGGCTGACTATACACCAATAACAAAAACTGGAGCAGATCCACATAAAAAAAAGAATGAATATGCACTGCCCTGCAGTATATTATCTGTGGATAGTATAATGGACATGTGGTTAACTTACCAATTTTTCTGTTTAACTAAAACACTAAGATTACAGCTCTCTATAATCAAACCCTGTTTCTCTTTTAGTATGGAATTCTAAGTTGTACTGCAATGTTATTAACCATTTGATTCATTCCCCATAAAGCTTTATAAAATCACAATATGTCCTACCTCAAGGTTATGCAGCCAGCGCTGTGGGGGACAATACGCATACTCTCCATATCTGGCCCATTTTGGGACGGTGCACGCCACTTTTAAAAGCAAATAATATAGATTGTGTGACAATAGGATCCATATAGATATATATTCCTTATTACATTTGGACATTTCCCTTTTAAAAATATAAACATACATTAAACACTGTATTATATCAACCAGTCTCTACTTTGGTGTACACTTGGGAAAGGCTCCCATCTATCTGGCAGACACAAGAAATGATTTTACCTGTTGGGAATCGGGGTTGCATACACTATCTCAGTGTCCATACAGGCGCCGTGTGACTTCTACAAGAAAAGAGCAAATTTCGGTGCTCTGGCAACTGACTGTACCTCTTTTCTCTACATCCACAAAAGTTCCCGGTTAAATTAAAAGGAATCTAGAGCTAATGATGAAGGTTACAATGATAAAGCTGAGCTTGCTGTACCCCTATAAAGTAGAATTTGCAGATGTATGTATATGTTATGAATCCTGGATGTGAGCCATTGTTAGTTTGTATTACTGTTTTCTCCTCCCCTTGAATTAAAAATAAAAACCTATTTTAAAAAAAACGGAATCTACAACTAAAATAGTAGTTGTACTTATACAACAGGCTTGTACAAGAAGTCAATAGTAGAAATACACTGGCACACACGGCAATTCAAAACGGGGAATCCCTTGTGTCTTTATTTGCAGAGAAGCAACGTTTCGGGGTAGTACCCCTTTGTCATGCTTGACAAAGGGGTACTACCCCGAAACGTTGCTTCTCTGCAAATAAAGACACAAGGGATTCCCCTTTTTGAATTGCCGTGTGTGCCAGTGTATTTCTACTATTGACCTTGGGGAGGGTGCCGATCCCCTCCAGCATTGAGCACCTGGCTATCCTGACTGAAGGCCTGGGTGTGCGAGCCGACATCTCTATCTTGTAACAAGAAGTATCCCTGCCAATATGCCTTCATTTACCAACACTGAGCTGGAACCCACAGATACTAATAATATTTTTACTTTCACTGCTCTACCTGCCTGAGTACTCTGTGATCTCACCTCCGGTTCATAATGAGTGGTAATGCTTGGAAACACCTGTGGGGAGACAGACAACTTTACTATTATAATCCCTTTATTTACAATGCACTCAATATTCTGCAGCCCACTACAGATATTATACATTATTCACATCAGTCCCAGCCCCAGTGGAGCTTACAATCTAAGGCGCCTATCGCATTCACACGCACAACGGTCGGTTCTATCAGGCGCCAATTAACAAGGGGAGAGCATACAAATTCCTCGCAGACAGTTTTCTGGCTGGAATCAAACCAAGGCCCAGCGCTGCAAGACAACAGGGCTACTCACTGTGTCACTATGATGCAAATGCTAAACACAAGTTATTTAAACTGAGAGTAGAAACACATGCTACCTGAATGGAACAAACACCACAGAGCTTTATCAGTGCTTTTTCTTCAGGCTATTAAGTTACTGTGATTGATATTTTTTATCCCAACCCATAATTAAATGGTAACATTTGTTAGCTGTTGTTAGCTGGGCAGAGACAGATGAGAAGATTTGGGGAGATTAGTTGCCCGGCGACAAATCTCTCTTCTTCGGGTGACTAATCTCCCTGAACGGCCTCCCCATCGTCTAGAATCTAAATTGAGGCAACTTCGGGCGACTTTGGAAAACGAAGGTGCTCCAAATGCCATCCCGCCGGCAATTTAGATTGTAGCCGGCAGGGAGGCAGTTCAGGGAGATTATTGCCGAAGAAGAGCTATTTTTTCGTCTGAGACAGACGTATCTTTTTGTCTGTCTCAGCCCTAAATCTGTAGAAAAACAATGCTTTTTGTTAAAATAAAAAAAAAACGTAGCACATTCCGCATTGGAAGCAAAGAAGCTGAGTTTATTTCTGTAATGCAAACGCTGGAAGATGAAAATATTGCAGAAGTGAAGTGAAAGTAACACTGAGTGCCAGTCAGTCCTGTACAAACTGCAGAAATACTGGAGAATTTCATACCCTGAACTGGAAAAGGCCAGTGTCTCCCGGGACATGTATACACACTCTTGTCTGGAAGGTCCACATGAATATTCAACTGCAATGAAAAGAAATCCGATAAGTCTAAAGAGCAGAATAAAAAGCACTTACACCACCGTATTTCATTATAGCAGCACTTTGGTTATGGATTCCTAATCCGGAAACCCAAAATCCAGAAAGTTCGGAATTGCAGGAAGCCCATCTCCCATAGACTGCAATTTAAGAAAATTATTTTAATTTTTAAAAGGAATTTCCCTTTTTCTCTGTAATAATAAAACAATAGTTGTACTTGATGGTAACCAGGCTGCATGAATCCATATTGGTGGTAAAACAATCCTATTAGGTTATTTAATGTATAAATAATTAGACTTAAAATGTTGCCGGTTCAATTAAACCAAGAATCCTTTATGCAGAAGTACCATGCATTGTGGATAATAAATCCTATACCAGTATATTTTATTAAAGTGGTTTATGTGCAATGCCAATAAAGGACAATGGTTTAGGGGCTGAAGTACCAAGAAGCAATAGCAACAAGGGCTCTCTGGCTACTGCAGTTTGCTAAAGGGAGTTAAGTTAACTTTAGTATGTTATAGAATGGCTAATTCTAAGAAACTTTTTAATTGGTCTTATTTATATTAATAGTTTCTGAATTAATTTACATTCTTCTTCTGACTCTTTCCAGCTTTTAAATGGGGGTCACTGATTCCATCTAAAAAACAAATGCTCTATAAGTCTAAAAAAATGTATTTGTTAATGTACTTTTATTACTAATCTTTCTACTCAGGCCCTCTGCTATTCAAATTACAGTCTCTTGTTCAAATCAATGCAATGGTTGCTAGGGTAATTTGGACCCTAGCAACCAGATTGCTGGAAACTGCAATTTGGAGGTCTGCTGAATAAAAAGCTGAATAACTAGGTGAATTGATAATCCAATAAAAAGTTGATGGGGGTCAGCAGTGATTCTGAAAAGGACTGAACCACAACAAGTGATCTCATTGAAAGGCATTTACAAATAATCGGTATTTATACAACTTTCCTATCCACAGAAGTGGCCAAATTTCCCATGATCTCTCTGATGTCCAGCTGAAATCCTTACTTGGTATAGCAAATAACTAATGACCTACAGTATATAGTTAAATATTATCTCAGAGATGTAAAATAAGACAACAGGTCATACGTCTCCATAGCATTATATACTGTACCAACTGCTATTTCAAGAATGTGTTCTGAATATTCTAATAAAATAAACATGAGGGGCGTGGTCTGACCACTGATGTGAGTGCACGCAGAAATCGGAGCTCCGCACCAAACCCTGTTTTAAACCCCGGTAATCCCTGATATTTCTGGTGAGAAACGGAGCTGGAGCACGGAAACCAACAAGCCCTACCGGAGAGACTACTCATGGGCCAAAACCGAGCTAATAAGCGGTCCTCAGAGGCAGCGGCCCGTCTTGAGAGGTACGCCAGAGACCCACCTCAAAATGGCGGAGACAAGGCCAAACACGGGAAGCGCACGGACCCGAGACAAGATGCGGATAGCGATGCCTCTGAATCAGTGGAAGACGGGAACCAAGCGCTAGATCAGTCCCAGGCAGAGGGGGAACCGACCTTAAGAGACGTGATGTCGGAAATCAAGGCAGCCAACACAGCCTGCACAACCCTCATTAACGCCAGGACGGAAGAAATAAAGATTGACCTGTCCATCATAAAGCAGGACATGCAGAAGTTGCGAGAGAGAACAACAGCTGTTGAAACTAGGGTCAGCGACCTGGAAGACTCGTGCAGGGAGATCCCTGACCAGTATCGCGCAGTGAAGAGACTACTGGAAGAGTGCCAACGTAAGTCTGATGACCTCGAGAACCGGCTGCGACGCAGCAACCTCAGGTTTGTGGGGTTTTGCGGAGATGGCGGAGGGGAGCACGCCCGAAGCCTTTCTAGAGACATGGCTTCAGGACACTTTTGGGGCATCACAACTCTCTACCACCTTTACAATTGAGCGGGCTCACAGAGTCCCAACTAGACAGTCCCTCCAGGCGCCCCTCCTAGGCCCCTGATAGCGAAGCTGCTAAACGCGCGGGACAGAGACAAAATCCTATCACTAGCCAGAGGACGTGGCCCGCTACGTTTCCAAGCTTCGACAATTTCGATATATGCGGATTACTCCATGGAAGTGCAGAAACAGCGTGCAGGCTTCCAAGGTGGGAAAAACCGGCTACGGGCAGAGGGCCTCACCTACGCCATGTTATACCCTGCGCGACTACGGGTCCAAGCAGATGGGCGCACTTACTTTTCACTGCGCCGCAAGAGCTTACTCAATGGTTGGATGCACGAGGAGCTCGTCCCTGAAAGGATCATAACCTCTTCTCTACTACGTAAGTGTAGTTCCTGAAATTATGCAGCAGCAGGCCCATGGGGGGGTATTTTTGGATCGGAAGGGAATCTTACTAGCCTTCACCCTATCACACAACCCCTACTTCAGTTGCACCATCACTACGGGGGAAGGCAGGATATATTACCCATTGCGAGACAGTAATCTGTCTATCCCCTTCTGCCCCATAAGGGGTCCCGCCCGGCAGCCTTTACCAAGCAACGTATAGGAAATGCGGCTTCACCAGTTGGTTAATCAGGATGTGTGTTCCAGCTCCTGACACAGTTTAGTGGAAATATTTTTTTTATTTTTATTTTTTGTATCAGCATTTGATCATGTACACTGGGATAACCACCCAAATGATGGTGCGGAGGTTCGTTCTCACATCTAGGAAGAGCCCGCAGTTACCCGGGCTCGATCTGCCACTAGGCGACTTTACTATCTCTACCGCCTGTTTGTGGCGGAGTGGCATGACTGTCCCCAACCTACAGTGAGAGAAGGAAGGAGTGTTTCGGGACAAATTCTACCCTTAGTTTGGAATAGGGTGGAAGGGGAGGGGGGTATGATACTTCAAGGGATGTTTATTGGTGCAATGTTCATGCACAAGGTTCAAATGTGTGACAAATTCTATGCTTTGACCTTAACGGTTGCTCAAAGGGAAATTTTTGTTGTGTACATTATGGCAATTGTTATATATTCTGATGTTCCTGGTCTGTCAGCTCAATGGCGGTTAACATCACCAGCTGGAATGTTAGGGGCCTTAATGACCCAATAAAACGCAGGTTAGTTATGGACTTTCTTAAAAGACACCACACCTCCATAGCTTTACTCCAAGAAACCCACTTGACAGGCTCTAGGACGCAGGCCCTGCGGAGACCCTTGGGTTGGGTGGGCTTACCATGCAGGCTATTCGACACACTCTTCAGGGTATCCATACTAATTGGTAAAAGTGTCCCTTTCAGATTTGGAAGTATTAAAACAGATCCAAAAGGGCGATATATATTTCTGCATGGTTATATCAACTCATGCGAAATACTTTTGGCCAACATATATATTCCCCCCCCCCATTCGGACCACAAGTACTGGCATGTACTAGCAGATCAGATTATTCAATATCCCCACGCACTGGTTATAGCAGCTGGGGATTTTAACGACGTACTGTCCCCTGAGTTAGACAGATTATGGAAGCCACCTAACAAGCCCCCCCAGCAAGCCACTATACTAAGTCAGTTGACCCAATCATTGGCACTAGTAGACATATGGAGAGCTACTAATCCAGACAGGAAGCTGTACTCGTCATACAGTGGCCCACCAGGCACTGTCCAGAATTGATATGGCTCTCATTAAACACCGCTGCTGTTCCATTTGTGTCTGGTATTTGCCTACTTGCCTAGAGGCATTTCGGATCATGCCCCAGTGCAACTAGTACTTCAACCTCCACACAAATCCGAAACGGCCCCCGTCCCTCTATCAACTCAACCTGGTTAAATATACTGGATAACTTTACCTCAGTAGAAGGAATGATAGATGACTTTCTCACTCTGAATAGAGACATCCCAACGTTGGTCCCTATATGGGACTCTTTTAAAGTATATATACGTTAATTCCATAGCAGCCCGACATAGCGGCATACAAGAAGCAAGCAAGGTTAGCAATACAATATCTAGAGGAGCAGGTAGTGGAAGCGGACCATCAGGGCGGCTGTAGCCCCCACCCCCGATAACCTTAAATTGGCTCAGGAGGCGCAAGAGACAATTGCACAGAGTCTGCAAAACCAAAGCTTGAAACCGTCATTATTTCAGTAAAGTTAGGATTTACGAACAGGGTGAGAAGGCAGGGAGAATGTTTGGCTCACTTAGCAAAAGCCTGAATTCTCCCCCCCACCATCCCAGCAATAAAAGACAAGCAGGGAGTCCTGCACACTGGATCCCTTAAAGTCAGAACCTGCTCACAGATTTTTACACAAACTTATATACTAGTAAACTTGAAGGTTCCGAGCCTGAAATTTTGGAGTTTTTAAACACGGTCGAATTCTCCCAGCACTAAACCAAGAACTTTAGAGAGTACTTAGACGCTGACCTCACAGCCATAGAAATTCAAGAAGCTGTGGACTCCTTCCCTCAGGGCAAAGCTGCTGGCTCAGACGGCTTGCAATGGAGTTTTATAAAAGACACTCTAGTAAGCTGGTTCCACACCTGCTCCAACTTTATAATGATGCCAATAAAAGAGGGGCACCTCCCACATTCCTGTATGAGGCTGCTAATAGTGCTTCTCCCAAACAGGGGAAAGATCACACCTGTGCGGTCATTCCGCCCCATTTCACTATTAACTGCTGATGTGAAATATACGCCAAGGTACTAGCTAGAAGACTAGGCCAAGGTAATAACACAAGTAGTTGACGCCTGACCAGGTTGGGTTCATTCCAGGTAAAACTGCCAGTCTGAACACACGACGGCTGTACCTAAACCTCACAAACAATTGCGACAACACAGGTAGTAGGCCCATCGCTGCATTGGACATAGCAAAGCTTTCGATAGCGGTGGAATGGCCCTACCTTTGCAGGTCATGAACAGTGATGGGGTTTGGTGATAAATTTGTGCAAAGGGTTCAATTGTTGTAATAAAAACCCTACTGCCTTCGCTACGGCCTCAGTACACTTAACCACCCCTAGTTCTATGTTATCCAGGGGAACGAGACAGGGGTGCCCCTTTCTCGCCCCTGCTCTTTGCGCTAGCCATACGAGCCATTTGCCCACACCAGTCAGAGCCCACAACCAAATAAAGGGGTTTCAGAGAGACAACAAGGTAGAGAAAATTCAACTCTATGCGGATTGACACCCTAGTTTTACTTGGGGGATAGGAACCAGTCATTGTGTTCTCTAATACAACTTACTAATTTGTTTGGTCGGGTGTCGGGCCTACAAACGAATACTTCCAAATCAGTACTATTTCTAGTGGATGACCCAGCACAGGGTGAGGTACTAACAGAAGCATCCTTTACAGGTGGTGGACCATTTACTTATCTAGGACTCCAAATTGCAATTACCAATCCCGTCAGTTTCAAGCTTGAAACATTGATACACTTATCAGGTGGACCCAGGGACATTTAAGAACATGGGAGTCACTCCCGAATTGTCCTGCTGGCAGAATACAACTAGTTAAAATGTTCGAGTTTACCCAAATGGCTATATAATACTTACCCTCATGGCACTCACCCATGTACCTACCTAAAAAAATATTCAACGGAGTAAACGGTATGATGAGTAAATTTATTTGGGGTTCCTCCCGACCAAGGTTGAGAATGGCCACCCTGATGCGACCAAAGGACGAAGGGGGTATGGCCCTTCCTGACTTATATATCTATTTTATTGCAGCGCAATTGGCGCATATCATGCCAATGGTACATCAGGACATCTCGCCACCACTATATAACCTGTGGGCAGTTACGGCCAAAAACCCTTGTACGCCCTGGGTCACTCTACTGGGGAACGACTCCCGAAAAGTTAAGTCACCTATGCTTACATTACAATCCAAAATTTTGAGAATAGCACATACACTGGTAAAATATAAAATGCTGGCCCCGCAGACCCCGATTTGGACAAATTTGGAGTTCCCTAGGCTGGCGTCTTGCCCCCCTCCGGGGACCTGGCTCAGACTTAGCCTAGTAACGGTAGCAGATGTGTGGGAGGAGGATCATATTATTCAGTTGCAAAAACTACAAGAAGATAGGGACCTTCCAAACACTCAATGGTTGGTGCATCGCAGGATCGGCTCATCTCTGTCAGAGTTCTTTAGACAACCCAATCGAGTTGTAGGTAACTCTCCAGTTATCGACGCTCTGGTTGAGTTGACTCATAGGAAGAAAATTTCTACTCTTTACAAACTATTAAGTAAACCTTTGTATGTGGATAGCGAGATACGAGCTCGGGGGCTTGGGAGACAGATTTGGGTCCTATATCTGACGACCAATGGGAGGGGGTGCTCCGTACCCCTAAAATAGTATCCCACTCTGATAGACATGGATTGATCCAATTATACCTAGTGCACAGAGCATACTACACGGTTCAGAGACTATATGCTATGCAAGCAGTGCCATCCCCCCTTTGCCCCAGATGTAAGGGGAAATAGCCACCTTGGTACATACATTATGGGGCTGCCCTGTTGTATTGAAGTATTGGGAAGAGGTGGCTTTATGCTTAGATAACATTATCCCGGACTGGGGTGAAGGCAACGCCAGAAATTGCCTGTTTGCACTCGACATCAATGAGTCACTAGATTTACATACCAAACTTTTTATTATCAAAGCACTGTTTCAAGCAAGACGCCTGCTTACACTTCACTGGAAGGACTTGCATGCACCCTCCCTGCAGGAATGGAGGAAAGCCATGAATGACTTGGCTGATTTTGAGCGGGTTATTTTGGACAGAAGAGGGCAAATGCTGAAACATATACAAATATGGAGACATTGGAATGGTTCACTACACCTAAATGCTACTTGAGGGGGGAAGGGTAAGGTGACCTGTGGGGATAAAATGTTGTGCCGTTAATGTGCACTTGCCTGTATGTACAATCACTGAAATGCAATGCTCACGTGTGCTGGAGATATATTTTGCTGTTTCTCTGTTTCAATAAAATCTTTCTTTGAGAAAAAAAAAAATAATAAATAAATAAACATGAACAATAACACGGCAAAAGAACATTTACCAATGGAGAAGTAACAGCAGCTGGGAATTAAGGATTTCCATGTATCCGAGTGTAACAGTGTGTTTTTAATTCCCACAGCACAGTTGACATTCCTGAGTTCAGATAATGAGTTATCAGACATACGTGCAGCGGGGAAACCTTGCTATGAACAGCACATCTAAAAAATGAACAGCTTTAATACTACCCAGACCTGCAAAACCTGTTGCTCTAGATGTTTCCTAGAGAGAGAAAAACCTACGGTATAATAAGATCTTTCCTGTCTCTTAATGATGATTACTGCTGAAAGAAGCAATAATTTCAACAGTAAGAATCTTATAAAGCTTTATTTAGGGGAGAAAGTAAAACAACAAATGCTCCTTCTCCTTTAAGAACCAATTCCCTGTCAGAACCCGACACAAGCTTAGAGGATTTCTGCACATAGGACACAATGGAATTCAGCAGTTCTATCCTGACAAACATTTCCAGCCAATGAGCAAAGTGTAAGCACTTAAAGGAGAAGGAAAAGGCTAAACCTAAATAAGCTTTATCAGAAAGGTCACCAGTAAATCCTCCAAAGTAGAAGTCCTCTGTCAAAAGAAACCTTGCATTTCTTTCATTCTATTGTGTACACATGCGGCTATCTGTATCAGACGTCCTGTTTTGAGCTTAAACCTCCAGGGCTCAAGGCTTGAGAGTTTGCTCCTCTCCTGCTTGCCTCCTCTCCCCCCCCCCCTGCTTTAATCTAAGCCCCAGAGCCTATGACAAGAGCAGGGAGAGACTCAGGCAAGAGTCGATGTCACACCAAGCCTAATATGGCCAGCTGCTATCCTAAACAAATATAGTGTTCTCACATGCATTATTGTGGCTAATCTATTGGCAATAAACTGCTTCATTAGCTTTCCTTCTCCTGTAAATAACTCATTGCTTGCTATTGGGTTATTATAATCATGTAAATTTGCACGCTATAATAAAATTATGAAGGCCACACTGTTTTTCCTGGCAGCACCACTGGCAACATGGAATGGTTAAAGGAGAGGAAAACTTTCCAGCACATTGCCATCTGGTATCATTCTCCTGGGGATTTCTTGTGTCGCATTAGGTGGGTGTCTGCATTGTATAGACATTTTTCTGACTTTACTATAGTAATATAGGGAATGAAAGATTATAGTACCACAGTGCTCTCATAGAAAAAAACACTGACCTGGGATAGAAATTAAGCAATTTTGTAACCCATCCCCAACTGTGAATATGTCTCCTTCTCCTTTAATTATTCTTATGGCAACAAAACACAGGGAATTGTAATGGACTCTTCTACATCATAGTCAATTGGATTTATCTGCAGGTAGAGAACCAAGCCAAACCCTCCCTCCACAGGACAATAAATGCCTGTGTGCCCCGCTCACTGATTATTCATACTTCATTGGAAACACTCAGATACAATAGAACCATCAGTTTAAGCTTTTCAGGGGACCACGAAAAATGATGTAAAATCTGGGAAAATGTAAAACCAGGGAAATGTGTTAAAACAACCTTTTCTTCAAGTACTCAAAGGATATAAGCACAGCAGTCGTCTTCCATTTGAAATACAACATTTACTGTGTTAATAACAAGGGGCATTATTATTATACTATGGGGGCGTGTGCAAGGCCTCTCTGATAGTCACATAAACAACCTAAAGCAATAAGTGATTAGTGAAGGACTGTATGAGGTGCAGACTAATTGGGACAGGCTACTTACAGACAGAATGTGGCAAAATATACATCTGGTTAGTATTTAAAAACCCATGACACTAATAATAACTAGGGATGCAATAAATCCACTATTTTGGATTCGGCCACAGCCCAGAATCCTTCTCGAAAGATACGGCCGAATACCGAACTGAATCCAAATCCTAATTTGCATTAGTATTCGGTCGGGCCTGGCAGAAAGATTCGGCCGAATCCTGCTAAAAAAGAAAGACTCCCGAACGGAATCCTGAATTCGGTGCATCCCTAATAATAACATTCTTAGAGGACAAACGGCAATTTTTGGACAAAATTGTTATATAAAATCCAGGAAAACAGTATTAGTATCAAGGAAAGCACCAATTAAAGTGCATTATAAATTGGTGGGACCACAACAAATTAACATAAAATGCAGGATAACGTAAAACCAGGGTATGTAAAATTGAGGGTTCACTTAATATAAAATGACACCACAGCCGGGCCAAGGAGTATGGGCTAGAGTCCTGCGCGGGTCCATTTTTTGGAACCCGTGCCCGCAACCTGCATTCTTTCCCACTTGGACCTGCAACCCGACCCGCAAGTACCTTATCCGCAATCCAGACCCGCTGACCATCAAGGATCAGGACTGCAGGGCTCTAACTTGGGCACCCAGGACAAGGGAAGTGATGTAGGGGCCACACTTGTGACACTGCTGCAAATTTGTGCCCTAAGAATTAAGGGAATTCATTTACAAAGCACATGACACAAGCCAAGAAACTTTGATGTTCTACAAGGGGTTGTGTATTTTATAAGAGCTGCTGTAGAGAGTCTCACCCTAACAACCCCCCACCACACAGGCACAATGTTATTAGAGCAACATTTCCAACGATTGACATATAATTTTAGGCAATTACATTCAAGGGAGAGTAAATCCCCTCACTATAATATGTGTTTCACTATTAATACCAGTGACATGATGGTATAACTCCTCCCCCCACAATACATTACCTCCCAACATTTTGGAAGTAAAAAGAGGGAACAACATTTTTTTTTCCCGCAAGTAGCGTCAGCAATTTTTTGACCACACCCCCTTTCTGTGGCCACACCCCCTAATTACCATGTTTGTTTTACAAAATTGGGCAGGTTATGAAAGTTTGAAAATATTTCTCCTTCTCCAAACTGTGTTTTTGTGTCTCAAAATTGTTACAAAGTATCTTATTTGGCACCTGTTAGCTGTTCTGGGCTCTCTGCTAAAAGCCAATTAAAGTGAGAAACTTTGTTTCTTTTTCTGGGCTGTTCAGTGCAGAGAAAAGAGGGACTTTCCTAGTACAAATGAGGGACTGCGGGGTTGAGCTGTCAAAAGAGGGGACTGTCCTCCGAAAAAGGGACAGTTGGGAGGTATGACATAGTTATGTAACTAAGAGCAGGACAAAATATGAGATACTACATGTTCATATAAACGTTAACTTCCCCTTTAAATTCTCCCCCAATGTATGTTGTTCGTATTAAAGTCTCTCTGGCACTGCCCGGGGAGAAACGTTTCCTAATAAAAGATCAGTAGCTATTAGGGAGCCTCTCACGCCGGCCATTATCGCCACATTGCCCAAAACTCGCAGCGATCACCGAGCTCAGAAGCAGCGGCACCACAGAGCTCAGCTGCCCCATCCCGTTGTCTGACTGGGGGCGGGGTTAGGGGGGACTGACCGAGATAAACGTCATGGCGCCGCGCTGTTCTTTCCACTGTACACGCAGCCCGGATACGCGCGGAACGATCTAGCCAATCAGAGTGTGATAACGTAATAGCCTAATCTGATTGGTAGTTGGTAGTGTTTACTTTCTCGCTGGCGCGTGGAGGAGAAGTAGTTGTGACAGGGACTGGAGATGGTGTACGTACTGCTCCTGAGTGCGCTTGGAACCTCCAATGGGCCTCCACACATAGGGGCAAGGGAGGGCACTTGCCCCCTGGAGCAGTAACATTAAAACATTTTATCAAAGAAAATCTGTGACCAGCTCGCCTGTGTGCGCGCCCCTGACGCAGCGCTGTTCCTCCAGCACCGGAAGTAAGCGCACAGCACCGGAAGTAAGCGCACAGCAGCCAGGAGGAGTAAGGCCGTGCTGGCTGGGGAGAGACAGTCGGCAGAGCGTCTGAACAGCTGTGGTGAGAGGGAGGGAGCGGCTAGACAAGGGAGGCTGCCGTGAGAGAACGGCCAGGAACTTCTCTGCCATCTCAGGAGTTACATATGGCTCCCCCCCAATTCTGACACAGTAAATGAATTGACTTTGCCATCAATAAGTAAATCGCCATGTGTTGCTCTTTCACTGCTCGGTCCTAAACTTAATAAAGTAAAATAGCTTATCATTGAACCAATAACCACCTTGAAGTATTGTTTTCACCAGACATTCTGGTAACCCCATCCCTTACTCCAAAGTATAAACAGCTGCCACTCACAAATCCCACACACGGGCACATGCACAAAATAATCTTTATTCCAAAAACATGTCAGACACAAGTTTAGGGCTGTAGTTAGGGTTACCACCTTTTTTGGAATAAAAATACCGGCCTTCCTATATATTAGATTATTTCCTATTAATAACATTGGGGGTCAAGCATCGTTTTTTCCTGGTCAAGCCGGTAAAATACTGGCCAGGTGGCAACGCCTAGCTGTGGCGCACTGGTGTTCTGACTTGGGTTGCCACCTTTTCTGGAGACAATCGCAGCCTTCCTATAGTTGTGATGTTTTTTCCTATTAATAAGCATCATTTTTACGGCCGGGAACCAGGTGGCAACCCCTTCTGACTGGTTAAATTGTGTTCATTTATGGTTTTCTATGACGGAACATGGCTATAAATGTTATCCCATCTGTAACCTCAGAGCAAGCTATGACTCTGTACCTATAACACCCAATATTGTCACATATTGAGCCCTATATGATTTTTATAATAAAGGATGCCTGTTCATGGGAAGTGTCTGCTATATATTTTTTTGGAGTAAGAAATTAACTCTGCTGCCAAACAATGTTAATATAATAAATGTGTAATGCAAGCGCCCACTCTTCCAGTCTCAAGGTAACACAACAGTTTATCTCAATTCTTCAGAATTGTGTGGCGTCAAAGTGATCAGTCAGGCATAATGAGTTGGCTAATGATCTCTTTGCTTTCTCCACCATTTCTTATTGACTGTTATACTCTCAGCCACTGTATTTCTGTCTTGTGCTCCCTGTTGCTAAACAAAATAATCTCGTTTCCATCGAGTTTTTGTCATCTTAAATGACATTTTATATAGGGATGAAAACAAACAGTTTGGACCAGTAGCACGTAGGATGCCTGTACCACTGCTTCTGTCCCAACTTGAAGCGCATGTCAAAATACCAAAAAAAAGAGGTGTGGTAAACAGGCTCATAAGCCACAGATACTGTGCTACAAGCTTTATTATAACAAACCTGTTAAAATAAACCTTGCAACACAGTATCTGCTGCTTCTGAGCCTGTTTTCACACTCTCTTTGGTATGTTTTATAGGGATGCACCAATCCACTATTTTAGGTTTCGACTGAATCCCCTTTGTAAAAGATTCAGCCGAATACTGAACCGAACCCCCCGAGACTGATTTAAAAACGTTCATGATATCTTAAAAGGGTTGTTCACCTTAACTTAAAGGGAGTGGTTCACCTTTAAGGTAACTTTTAGTGTGTTTATAGAATTACCAATCCTAAACAACTTTTCAATTGGTTTTCATCATTTATTTTTTGTAGGTTTTTAATTATTTGCCTTTTTCTTCTGACACTTTGCAGCTTTCAAACGGGCATCTCTGACCCCCTTCGAAAAAGCAAATGCTCTGTAAGGCTACAAATGTATTATTATTGTTACTTTTATTACTCATCTTCATTTCAGGCCTCTCCTATTCATATCCCAGTCTCTTTTTCAAATCAATGTGTGGTTGCTAGGGTAATTTGGACCCAGCTACCAGATTGCTTAAAATGCAAACTGGAAAGCCGCTGAATAAAAAGATAAATAACTCAAAAACTACAAATAATAAAAAAATGAAAACCAATTGCAAGTTCTCTCAGAATATCACTCTCTACATCATACTAACCGTTATCTCAAAGGTGAACATCCACTTTAACTTTTAGTATGATAGAGAGAGTGAAATTCTGAGACAATTTGCAATTGGTTTTTATTATTTGATCACCCTAGCAACCATGCATTGATTGAATAAGAGACTGGAATAATAAACAGGCCTGAATAGAAGGAAAAAAAAGTAGCAATAAATACATTTGTAGTCTTACATTTGTTTAGATGGAGTCAGTGACCCCCATTTGAAAGCTGGAAAAAGTCACAAGAAGAAGGCAAATTATTCAAAAACTATGCAAAAAAAAAAAGTCAAGGCCATTTGAAAACTTGCTTAGAATTAGCTGTTTTATAACAAACAAACAATTCACTTAATAGTGAATCACCCATTTAGACATTGTGAGAGCGACACCTCACAATATCATTCATTGATGTGATTTGGATAAAGCATGGCATGTGGAACAGACAGGACCGGATTTACATAGCATCCCCAGTGTTTCTGAACCAATGTGGGTGTGGTTGGGCAGCATGCCGCCCCCTTAAATCCTGCCGCCCTAGGCCCGGGCCTTTGTGGCCTCTCCACAAATCCGGGCCTGGGAAAGAGTTGTCAGTGGAACATCAAACACTCTGTGTGTGCCATAGGCTTTAAATGTCCAACCCTAGAGCTGAGTGAACAGCGGGGGGAGCTGGGGCCTTACTTCCCAGCCATGCAGAATTCAAGCAGCTTTGTTTATGACGATCCCTAAGCAGCCCAGACCACACTGAGCATGTGCACAATCTTAGTCTTGCAAATATGTTTAATAAAATTACAAGATGATGACCCCCTGTAGCCAACTTTGAAAGCATAAATGATTTGTTTGATTAGGCTTGTGGTGCAGTAAGTTCACGTTTATATTTAGTATACAAAATACAGCATAGACTTTACATGCCCTTTAACTTATGTCACCAAGATGTGTCCTTATGGTAGAAAATATGTATATAATGCAGCCTTCGGTCTGCACTGCAATGCTGGCTCTCACATGGCATTTTGCAGGTGTGACCTTTGGAGTGTTTGTGTTGGCCTGCACTGTGACGGGCCTGTACCTTGGAGCAACCTTTTACTGAGAACACTGACTTATGGTACAAGCTGGACAGAACACGTCTCCCTTGTGTGTTATTGTGCACGTGGACAGCTTTTCAACAAGGCCACTGCGGAGCAAGATTTCTAATGAGTTAACTATTTATATAGAACACAATTACTGAGGAGCAAATAACAGCAACAACGTGAATCTCTCCCATGTTTTATCTGTAAGACAACCAATAATAATAGATTAGCATCCAGCTGTTTAAGCTTTTTGTAACCTCTGCATCTCATTCCCTTGTGATCCCTTGGGTATGAAAATTGTCCATATTAGGAGATACTGAAGTGGGTTCCTTACCTAAAGTAATGGGATTTGGAGAATATCCTCCGGGCATTCCTGACCCAATTGCTATCACTATCCCTTCTGCCTGCCCAGTATTATACTGTCCTCAATGTGAGATTTCAATGCCACCAGCTTAATTGGCGAATAGTATCTAGAGATGGAAAGAATCTATCATTTTTGGATTTTGCCAACATGGAACTGAATTGAAAGCCTTGTTTGCATATTCAATGTGAGAACATTTAAAAAACGGAAAATATTATTAGCAAAAACTTGTCATATTTCAGTTGTCCAGTGGCAGTTAAGCCACATGACTTTATGGTTTGGATTCTGTATGAAATCTTGCAAAAAAATGCTAGGATTCAGCCAGATCCAACATATCCATAATCAGGTGCCATCCCTATTAAATATATCTTTGGTGACATAGGTAACAATGGATAATAGATGCGGCTTTAACTTAACTATTAGTTATGTTATAGAATGTGCCATTTTTAGCCACTTTTCAAATGGTCTTCCTTTTTGTGTTTTATTTGCCACCTTCCTGTCAAATGGGGTCAGTGAACCCATCAACAACAATCATACTGTTCTGTTAGGATTCAATTTTTATTGTTATTGTTACATTTAATTGTGTATTTTTTCTGTTCAGACCCTCTCCAAACACTTTCCAAAACATTACCTGTATTGATCGTGATGTTTGTTACTCCTTATATTCTATATATGTTAATTCATGATGTAGTTGTATAATCACATTTACTTTAACAGTGCCAACGCAATATGTTGGCGCTAATATAAATACATGTTAATATAATAATAATAATAATAATAAACATACCAGGTTATAATGGTATATAGAACCCCAGAAAGCAGCTTCTGAAACTCTAAACTAGAGAGCTGCTTATTAAAACTACATGCATTAAAAAAATCTACATCCCAGAAATGTATAATGATATTCTCTGCATTCTAGATTACATTTGGAACATATTTTATGCATACTGCTGTACAGGTTTGGGGACTGGTTTTCGCGACCTGGGGTCTTCCGGATAAGGGATCTTTCCCATAATCTGGCTCCTCCTACCTTAAGTCTACTAAAAAAGACAATTTAAACATTAAATTAACCCAATAGGAATGTTTTGCTTTCAATGAGGATTAATTAAATACTAACTGGGATAAAGTACAAGTTATTGTTTAATTATTACAGAGAAAATGGAAATCATTTGAATAATTTTAAAAAATGGAGTCTATGGGAGATGGCCTTCCTGTACTTCGGAACCTTTCCTCACACATGGGTTTCCAGATAATGTATCTATCTTTTTAAATACAACCCTTGACTTGTTTCAAAGAAGGAAACCTGTAAAGTAGTCATTTCTTCCTGTACATTCACCCAGTCCCCTAAACAAGAGATGTTCTATGTATCACTCAGCAGGAGCACTGGGATAAAGGCTAGAACTGCAGGCTGCCTTTAAACACAAACATGAATCATTGTTAAAATAATTTGACGCAGGAAGAGTTCAACCTTTTTCAAAAACCTGAAACCAATCATTGTGTAGCTGAGCCTTTAAATAAATAAATCATTTGCCTAAGTAACTCAAATAGAAATGTTTTGAATTGGATGTAAGATTCAAGGACAGGCAAAAGAGAGAAAACAAAAGCAGATTCCTCTTGTAAAGTGGACAGACTATGCTACTGGTGATTGGCCTAAATTGCCTGGTTGGACTGTGGGTCATGGTGATCCTGCTTGGTGTACTTTCCAGGTATATGTTTTTTAACTAAGAGGCAGGCAGAGAACAGAAATAGAGATGATGAAGAGGAGGATGTTTTTGGAGACTTCTGGGAGTCCCATCCTGGGGGTACACAAGCTGATCTACAAACCCTCTGCTCTTGCTAACTGGTTGCCTGAGAGATCTTCAACGTCAGTCATTGCTACAATCAACGGATTGGTGGATGAGGAAATGGCCTCATATTCAGACAATTATTCAGAACTTGCTCCCGGCTGACAAGATATTGGAGTTGGCCCGGGATCATCTGCAGCTGGCTGATGGTGAAATAGTTGCCTTGGACTGGGTAGTTGGACCAAGAGGTATTTCAGGAACTAGAAGAGGCACCAATACAGCCGGAAGCCCGCCGTTGCTCTTTATCATTCCAAACCCATTTGGAAAGTTGACAAAAAACACTGAGCAATTTTGCCTTCGGGCATTAGAAAAAGGCTTTTACCCAGTAATTTTTAATAGGAGAGGGCAGAATGGTGCCCCTTGGGTTACAGTGAAGCTCCAAGCTTTTGGGGAGCCAGCAGATCTGACAAGAGGCTGTGAGTTATGTACGTTTTAGGCACCATCCTCCTTGTTGTTTCTGATCAGTGAAGGGTTAGGATCAGGCCTTCTGCTTTCCTACCTGGGGGAATGTGGTTTCTCCAGCTACATCACAGCGGCCTCATGCATTTCTCCAGTCTTTCGTTGCCAGGAAATGGTTTGAGACTGGGCTACCCATGGCTGTACGACTGCCTCCTGGCTTTCTATCAGAAATTCCATCTCAGTAGGTAGGTGCATTAACGGAAAGAATACATTATGGGTGCATTTTCTTTGGTCAGCATTATTTTTAGCAAAACAAATAGAATAGTTTTTACTCGTATATAGTTTTTAGTAATAGTTTGTAATGTAATAGTTTGTAATAGTAATAGTTTGTAATGTAAAAGTTTTTACTCAGATGTTACTCATCTTCAAGTTCTCAACACAGCGGACCGATCTTTCACTTTGACCCATTGCTTATAAACAGTACTGAATGGGGAAGGAATTATTTCTATAATTCTATAGAGCTTGTCATCAAACCTGTTGCTTATTTGGCTCTGTTGTATATATGTTACAGTAAACTGCACATTCAATATATGCCTGACTATGCAAACATAGATACCCTAGAGCAGGGATCCCCAACCAATTGAATCCGTGAGCACATTCAGAAGTAAAAGGAGTCGGGGAGTAACACTTGCATGAAAAATGTTCTTGGGTGACAAATAAGGGCTGTGATTGGCCATTTAGTTGCCCCTATGTGGATTGTCAACCTACACTGAGACTCTGTTTGGCAGTACACCTGGTTTTTATGCAACCAAAACTTGCCTCCAAGCCTGGAATTCAAAAATAAGCATCTGCTGTGAGGCCACTGGGAGCAACATCCAAGGGGTTGGAGAGCAACACTGCCCTAGAGACAGGTGAAATTGCAACCATTTCTATGCTGTAGTGGCATATTTGCCATGTAAACCATGGGCATAGAGAGCATGTTGATGGTTACCTTGGACACTACTACCACTGTGTCCATTACCACAAAGGAAATAATTTGTCATCGTGGTCAACTATGATTTAAACGGTTGTGGAACCCACTTCCATGGAAACAATGGTGAGAGGTTGGTGACCATACTGAAGGCCATTCTTCTCCTTATAGGGCATGTACAGTCTAAAATAGAATAAGGCTAGAAATGCTGTATTTTGTATACTAAATATAAACATGAACTTACTGCACCACAAGCCTAATCAAACAAATGATTTATGCTTTCAAAGTTGGCTACAGGGGGTCACCATCCTGTAACTTTGTTAAACATCTTTGCAAGACTAAGACTGTGCACATGCTCAGTGTGGTCTGGGCTGCTTAGGGATTGTCATAAACAAAGCTGCTTGAGTTCTGCATGGCTGGGAAGTAATGCAGGGCTCCCCCTGCTGTTCATAAGTATGATTGTTTCCCTGCTCAGCAGTTAGGGACCATCTGACAATTCCTATCCACAGCAGTAAATAAAGGGGAAATTTCACTGCATACAGTCAGGTTTCTTATAAAAACGGTACACATTTTTTAATTAAAGTATATTGGAGATAGGTTTCTTTTTTCATTAAAGCAAGTAACAATGGGATTTTATTTTTTTGCCTTTACATGCCCTTTAAGAAAGCACTGGTAAGAACCCATCTACAATATACAGTTTAGTTTTGGTTTCCAGTGCTCAATAGTGACATTATATTAATAGAGAAAGTCCATACAAGAGGGACTAAGTGGATAAAGGTTTGTGAAGGTGATGGGCTGATCTAAAGTCAATGGTATCATTACTATCATTACTTACCTATGGTTGTTTTCTTTATTGCAGATATTCCACAGCCCTGGCAGATGTTTTCCCCATGGAGAGAGTTTTGAAGAGCAGTTCATTACAGGAGCTCCACCAAGTACTATTTTGCCAGTGCAAAGGTGAAAACATTAGCTGGGATGAATATTGGGAACACAATGACCCCCTGCGGGACGTGGATGAAGTTGCTGTGCCTGTCATGTGCATCTGTAGCACAGATGATCCCATTCGAGGACCTGCTGAGAAGACGCTTCCCATTGAGCTTTTCAGGACAAACCCATATTTTTTTTTGTCGCTGACGCATTATGGAGGACACTGTGGTTTTCTTACAAAGTCAGATGTATCGTGGAGCCACAAGGTTACTTTAGACTATTTTAGCTCTATAACAGAGTTCTTTCAGATAGAAGAGAAAGCAAGTGTCCTGCCTAGAGGTCGCAGTTCTGTCACGATAAACCGGCGAAGAAGAGGAACGCTGCAAAGGCGCGATAGGTCTGTCACTGATCTACATGAAATGTTTAGTTGGAAAAGGTCCTATACCAGGTGACATATTATAGTAAGAGACGGTATGATCCAACAATAAACAGCAACGGGTTAAAAAGGAGACAAGCCTGACGCATTACATGCATAAGCTAGAGATTTGTCCTAATAAAGAGCTGTCCAGCTTAGGCACACAATTTGTCACTCTTCTCTCATTTTTTGACATATTTAAACAAATTGTGAGATTATACTGGTGTGTCTGCTTCCTATAAATATTCCAGAAATATTTTTGTTTCCTCCTTGAATTGCCCATCATGGCACATGTTGGGTGAGAAACGAATACATAAATACACCTGGTGATAATGCAATTTAAAAGGCAAACTATCACTCCACGGTAAAACAGACTCCTCCCACATTTGCAGTGGCATGGTGGATCGCAAAACTTTCAGACAGTCGTATTCACCAGCACGTCACTAAGCCAAATCAAACCAACTTGTGTTTCAATTTATACTAAAACCATTCCATACACAAAAAATAGATATGAATTTAATATTTAACTTAATACAGGAATGAGATCTGTTATCCAGAAAACTCGAAATTACAGTCTTCCATAGACTCCATTTTATATGAATAATTATTTTTACTTTGCTGTAGGGCACCAGTGTTATCCACATTGTCACCCTGTTGCCTACAAGTATATTTATTGTAAGTAAGGAGACTCCTGAGGTCATTGTTTTTTATTTGCAGCTTCACACTATGGAAATTTACATTATTGACTGCCTCCGTCCTCTTCAAATGTCCTATATTGCACAAGAAATATTTAATTCTATAGTTCTGTTGAACACTGCCTGGCATTTGATCCGCGTTTAGATTTCTGCCTGGAGTGTTGTGGACATAATAGTTAGAAATTTGGCCATGTCCTTTAGTACCTCTTAATACACAAGCAGTCAGCAAACCTAATGCCTTTCACTGCAAATTGCGAAGAATAATATTTTTGGGGAAAAACGATACAGGGGCTCTGGGTCCTTCTATTGCAGCACCATGCTGGGATTCCCAGTCATCTCAAGGATAGACATGGATGCAGATTTAACAAGACTTCAATTTCAAATAAAAAAAAACTTCTCAATTGCAAGAATATTTTCAACCCCCCAAACCTGTTGAAACACACTTTAAAATCACATTCTGTGCATGGATTTTCAATGAGTCTGCAAAACCTCAAATCTCTTTTTAAAAACTTAAATGTGATAATAGCTGGAATTTTTAAAATATACCTCCCATGTACTTCTACGGCAGTTCACCAGGCTTGTGTTTGTAACTCTTGATATTAAAGGGCATGTAAAGTCTAAAATAAAATAATTGTTAGTCATTGTTATAACTAACAATGAACCCATGGTGGATACACCTATCTATACGTCCCTCCAAATTTCTTCCATCGGCTTTGTTGCTGTTGTACCAAACCAAAGTACAAAAAAAACCAGGCTAAATATTTGGGGCTATATCATGGCGTCTGCACCTGAAAAAAGCAGGGACATTCTGCACCATGTAATAAAGTGTTTTATACTTTAACTGGTTGGAGTTCTTGCCACTTAGGGAAAAAAACATTGAACATGGGGAGTCACATTTATCAAGGGTCAAAATTTGAATTCATGTTTTTTTTTTTTAAACTACCATACGCTCCCATAATTTGAGCAATCAAAATTTATTAATAAAATCACATTTTATGAACTCGGGCTAATTGAATTGACCCGAAAACTCGAATTCGATTTAACAAAAATTATTTATTTTTCCAAAAAAAACTAGAATGTGAGGAAGGCTCCAAACATCACCAAATTGATCCCTGGACCTCTCCTATTGACTTATACAGTAATTCGGCAGGTTTAAGGTGGCGAATAGTCGTATTCGAGTTCTTAAAGGGCCAGAATGTGATAAATCTCAAAATTAAAATTGAATTGAGTTTGGATAATTCACAATTCACAATTTGCGAGTTTTGACCAAAAAAAAAAAAAATTTACAATTTCACTTAGACCCTTCAAACAATTCGTTGTTTTCAGATAGGTCACCAGAAATTACGACTTTTTCCAATGACTTTCTATTTTCGATGTGTGACTGTATTTCTAATATTAAAGTGTCATTGTTCGCCTTCTGGAGCAGCTCTGAGGGGGGGGGTCGCCGACCCTGCAAACTGTTTTAAATGGATACATTTAGTTGATACATTTCCTATCTTTGAACCTGCTGAGCAGAATCTCTGGGTTTCATTACAGGCAGCTGTTAGAATTGATACAAGAGTTGCTGATACTCCAGAGATACTGCTGAGAAATGTATCAACTAAATGTTGCAGAATTGTAACAGTTTAGAGTCTGCACCTGAATTACTGAAACACCAGAGACACGAACATTCAACTTTAAACTTTTTGAGAAAACAGAAAAAAATATTGGAAAGTAATTGAAAAACGTCGTTATTTCCAGGGAATCTGAAAACAACTGAACTGAAAAATGTGTTTGGAAGGGGAACTCCCCCTTTAATAAATCTGCCCACAGTGTGTAATGTGGTTATGCACAAAAATGTGTGGCTTTTGCCCTAATGCATTTGGGGTAATTATCCACCTGTCACAGCTTCTCATAGAGACGTAGAGGAAAAGAAGACGCGCAGTGCCCATCTGCAGCCCTTAGTTTGTGCTTTTAGCCTACACAGCCTGCTGGTGAGACTGAGGCATCATACATTTGTACCTTATAGGTATTGACAATGAACACTTTTGTCATTGTGATTTTGTAGTAACAAAACAAAGCAGCGGACCCACAATGTGTACTAAAATTACTTTATTACAGTTGATTTTTTTTTTTTAACATTTCCTTTGCTATGGTACAAAGGATAATTACAAACAAAATATTACATAGGATTTATTTTCTTTCCTTTTTCTGACAACTCCGTAACAGCTTTAAATGCACAATCTATACAATTAATACAGGTTATACAATATATTGTGAGAAGAATACCAGAATACTGACATTACACTGTACAAATGAAACCCTCGCTGTACAAGAGCTCAGTGGGCTCACTCCCTGCAAATACCTTGCACACCCGCAGAAACAGCTAGAGAGGATGCCAATGGGTCTAGGGACTGTGCTCATTGGGTGTCATTACAAGACATTTTGGGGGTTACCATGAAACAATCTCGAGATTAAGAAGCTGTGAAGAGTCTATAGCACATCTATTCCGATTTATTTTGTCCCTCGTGGCTTTGTTGGGATAAAGAATAAAAACTGCAGTGATGGCGTCACTGTGCCAGATGCAAATATGTGACCATGAGCAAAATGCAAAGCTGGGAGTATGTGTATAGTTGTCACTGTATGAAATAGAAAAATAGAATTGAATCTGCTCGGTACCGAGGGACG
Source organism: Xenopus laevis (assembly GCF_017654675.1). Classification (NCBI taxonomy): domain Eukaryota; kingdom Metazoa; phylum Chordata; class Amphibia; order Anura; family Pipidae; genus Xenopus; species Xenopus laevis. The sequence goes on from NC_054373.1 coordinate 32,259,846, forward strand.
CTCTTGTGGCTACAATCGTGGCCTTGAGGACGTTTTTGCTATGTAAAGTGGATATAAGGCACGGCAGTGGGGGGTCAGTAAGCGACACTCTTGCATCACGCAATACAAAACTGCACCCTGTAGAGCGTTCACTATAAAAGACCAGATCAAAATGGAATAGAACGTTGCACCTTTTAACTCCCACTGAAATGAATCTGGGTCTTAGAAGTACAACATATTAAAGGTGTTCCCTATTGGTCGGAAAGGATTTCTCTCTCTAAACACCATCACTTCCCGAGGGAGGCTGAAATCTTCATAAATAAACGCAGAGGTGAATGTTTTCCTGATATCAGTTTCTCCGTAGCCTTGGCTGATGCACTGTGCAAATATATATATATATATAATACACAAAAGCCATGAATATCCTGTAAATTACATCCTTATAAACGGTGAGTTCTGATGTCATCAGTTATAAACGGTGAGTTCTGATGTAATTTCTGTCACATGACTCACTGAAATTTGTGTATTATAATAAATAAAGTACCCCCAGTTGCAAAATATGAGGATATTAGAAGTTACCTTGGAGTTTCCTGACCTGTATAATATGGTCATGAAACTCCTCGGTAACTTATAATATCCTCATATTTTACAAAAGGGGGTACTTTATTCACTATATAATATACTACAGAAGCTGGAGAAGGATAACCAGATACCAGCTAGGTCTGTGTGCCCCACTGCTTCTATATTTAGGGCTATGACACCCATCAATTTGATTTGCTGCAATCTTTTCATTCAAAATACCTTATATATCGGGGAATTGCTTTCTGACACCCATAAAGTGTATCAGGACACCAGGCTGTAGGCTCTGTGTTTCCCCATACATTATAATGACAGGAGGAATTCCTGAGAAGGTTGCAGAAAGCAAATTGACGTGTACGGGTTATTTATCATCTAGAGCAATAAAATGGAGCAAAGACACATTCAAAGATGCTTTTAAATGAAGGGGTGCTCTACTTCCATATTCATGATATTAGCAGTGTAAGAATTGGAGCAGCTCCTGCTATTCAGCCCAACCTGGAAGCGTCTCCCTTCTTAGATGTATCTCACAATGTGGCAGGAGCAATAGAACTGAGCAGGGATCCATCAGAAGATGCTTCCTGATTCCATAAATTAAGCCTTTGACCTTCTAGGGTCAAACCGAAGGGGCCACTCTGGTTTGACATTCATGACTTTAGTAAAAACAGCAAATATAAAAAAACCATGTAAATTGAAATAGTGCTCAAAGAAAGAAGTAGGTATTTGTCCCCTTTAATCCCTTTTGCACCAGAGAGCTTGTTAAAATGTGGCGTCTATATAAGATGGTACCCTCCAGTGCAAAAAGGTTAAAGACAAAAGAACCACCAGATTAAATGAATGGAAGCAGGCCGGCTTCATTCGGTAGAGATAACTTTTTAGAATTCATATTAGTAGTTATGTTATAAAGCTCAAGCTTTTATATATATATATTGCCATCTGGTATCATTCTCCTGGGGATTTCTTGTGTCGCATTAGGTGGGTGTCTGCATTGTATAGACATTTTTCTGATTATAGTACCACAGTGCTCTCATAGAAAGTGTCCCAGCCCATTTTAAAGAAAAGAACACTGACCTGGGATAGAAATGAAGCAATTTTGTAACCCATCCCCAACTGTGAATATGTTTCCTTCTCCTTTAATTATTCTTATGGCAACAAAACACAGGGAATTGTAATGGACTCCTCTACATCATAGTCAATTGGATTTATCTGCAGGTAGAGAACCAAGCCAAACCCTCCCTCCACAGGACAATAAATGCCTGTGTGCCCCGCTCACTGATTATTCATACTTCATTGGAAACACTCAGATACAATAGAACCATCAGTTTAAGCTCGAAAAATGATGTCAAATCTGGTAAAATGTAAAACCAGGGAAATGTGTTAAAACAACCTTTTCTTCAAGTACTCAAAGGATATAGGCACAGCAGTCGTCTTCCATTTGAAAGACAACATTTACTGTGTTAATAACAAGGGGGCATTATTATTATACTATGGGGGGCGTGTGCAAGGCCTCTCTGATAGTCACATACACAACCTAAAGCAATAAGTGATTAGTGCAGGACTGTATGAGGTGCAGACTAATTGGGACAGGCTACTTACAGACAGAACGTGGCAAAAAAAGGGATTTATACTTACGATAAATATTTTTCTAGTAGGCCCGAACTGTCAGTGCAGACGTATGGGTTATGTCCAGGTTCACCTCTGGAGGCAGGACAGAAGAATTGGTCTCTTGGCCCCTCCCTCAGGATATATAGGCTGGCTCCACCTCTGTTCCTCAGTTCTGTTATAAAGCTCAGTGAGGTGGTTGAAGAGACAGCAGATATGAAGGAAGGTCAAGAGACAAAAGTAGGATCATAGAGAGATAGAGAGACAAGAGAATAGAGTCCACAGACCCATACTAAAATCAGCCTGGGTGGGACTTACTGCACTGACAGTTCGGGCCTACTAGAAAAATATTTATCGTAAGTATAAATCCCTTTTTCTCTAGTCGGCCCTCCTGTCAGTGCAAACGTATGGGACGTTCCAAAGCTGTCCCTCAATAATTTGGGTGGGTATAGCTGATTTAAGCCAAATGAATTTCAGACCTGTCTACCAGTAACTGCAGTGTGCAAAACTTTACGGCCAAACACGGCCGACGTAGAAGCAAAAACGTGTAACTGGTAAAACTTGATAAAAGTGTTGGGCGAAGCCCATGTAGCAGCCTTGCAGATTTGTTCTGGTGTAGCTGAATTCTGGAGAGCCCATGAGGTGCTCTGTGCTCTAGTAGAGTGAGCCAGCACTCTGAACGGTTTCTGTTTGTGGCTGAGCAGGTAGGCTTGGTTGATAGTCTCTACGAGCCTCCTGGCAATAGTGCGTTTGGACACCGCTAGGCCTTTGTGTGCAGGTGAGTAGGAAACCAAAAGAGAATCCGATCGGCGAAAACCAGCCGTTCGCTGTTTGTAAATTCGAATTGCCCTCACAACGTCCAACTTGTGAAGTTGACTCTCCTTGTCATTATGCGGATTCGGACAGAATGAGGGAAGAACAATGTCCTGATTAATATGAAAAGCCGAGACGACTTTAGGGAGGAAACCAGGAACAGTGCGACCTTGTCGTTGTGAATAACCAGCCAAGGCTCTTTATGCGACAATGCCGCTATCTCAGACACCCTCTTGGCGGAAGTGATCGCAATGAGAAAGGCAACCTTAAGAGTCAACCATCTGAGGTCACAGCTGTGAAGAGGTTCAAACGGCTCCTTTTGTAAAACAGATAAAACTAATGTCAGATCCCAAGGAGGCGTGGGGTTCCTAAATGGAGGCCGGGCCCTCAATGCCCCTTGGAAAAACTGCTGAATATCCGGATGATCCGCCCACTTCAATTGGAATAGAACAGAAAGGGCAGAGATGTGAGCCTTAAGAGTGCTAGGTGCCAAACCCTTTGCAAAACCTGCAGCCAGGAAGTCAGTAATGATCTGTGACGTGCTACTTTCCCATGATTGGTGATGGCTGGAGCACCAGGCAATGAACGTCTTCCACACTTTGTAGTAAGCTTTGGCTGTATTCTTTTTACGTGCTTGCAGCAGAATATCTATAGCCGCCGGGGAAAATCCCCGTTTGGACCACAACTTGGTTTCAAATGCCAGGCCGTCAAACGCAACAGAGGTAGATTGGGGTGACGTGCTGGTCCCTGCAGGAGAAGGTCGGACCGCATGGGCAGTCTCCAGGGTCTGGAAATGGACATGCTGATCAGATCTGAGTACCACAGTCTGTTGGCCCAGTCCGGAGCAATGAGGATAGTGGTCGACCCTTCCTGTTTGATTTTGGCAATGATTCTGGGTAGAATCGGAAACGGTGGGAAAGCATATACCTTGTGAAAGTTCCAGGGAATCACTAACGCGTCTGTGAACGCTGCTCCGGGATCTTTGGTTCTGGAGCAATAACATGGAACTTTGAAATTGTGTCGGGATGCCAGAATGTCGATGTCTGGTACCCCCCACTTGTTGGTGATTTGGGAGAACACCTCGGGATGTAAACTCCATTCCCCCTGGTCTAGTGTTTGTCTGCTGAGGAAGTCGGCTTCCCAATTGAGGACTCCTGGGATAAACACCGCTGAGATGGCCGGAACATGGAGTTCGGCCCAGGTCAGGATCTTGGCAGCCTCCAGCATCGCCTGTTTGCTGCGAGTTCCCCCTTGCTTGTTGATGTAGGCTACTGCCGTGGCATTGTCTGACTGAATCCTGACCGGGTGCGCCCGGAGGAGGCTGGTCCAGCCCTGAAGAGCCAACACAATTGCTCGAAGTTCCAGTACATTGATTTGTAGTTGGGATTCTTGGGGGTCCCAGCGACCTTGCAGAGTGTGTTCGCGGTAAACAGCTCCCCAGCCGAACAGGCTGGCATCGGTCGTCACCACTTCCCACTTGACTGGAGCCCAACTTTTTCCTGATTGTAGGTGCAAGCGGTTGGTCCACCAAGAAAGGCTGCTCCTGGTGTGAGGAGAGATGGGAATGGGTTGCTGAAGATCCTGATGATCTTTGTTCCAGCATTGTAAAAAATTGCGTTGTAGAGGACGCAGATGAAATCTTGCAAACGGAACTGCTTCGAGAGCGGATACCATGAACCCTAAGAGCTGAAGGCAATCGCCGGCCGTCACAGTGGTTTGCTGTAGAAGTTTGGTGGTATTGTTGACAAGATTGTTGATCTTGTCCTCGGGAAGCTGTACTATCTGGTGTTGGGAGTTGAATTGTAGGCCCAAAAAAATTATGCTCTGGGAAGGAAGGAGGGAGCTTTTGCGGTGATTTATTAGCCAACCGTGTTGTGACAGGGTTTGCAGAGTGATCTCTGTGTCCCTGACAGATTGCTCCTGAGTCGTAGCTTTGAGCAGGAGATCGTCCAGATATGGTAACACATGAATCCCCATTGTTCTCAAGTGAGCGATCAACGGTGCAAGCACCTTGGTAAACACTCTTGGAGCTGTACAAAGTCCGAATGGGAGAGCCACAAACTGGAAGTGTTGGTCGTTAACTGCAAAACGCAGAAAGGGTTGAGAACTGGGGTGGATGGGAACATGGAGGTACGCATCCTGGAGGTCGATCGACGTCAGGAAACAGCCGGGTTCCATGAAAGCTATGGCCGACCTGATCGACTCCATTTTGAATTTGTGGTTGTGAATGAATTGATTTAACCTCTTGAGGTTCAGTACTGGTCGGAAGGATCCCTCTTTTTTTGAAACCAGGAAGAGATTGGAATAGAATCCCTTGAATTTTTGAAGGTGTGGCACAGGGACAATAACTTGAGATTGTTGTAGGTCCAGGACGGCTTGTTGTAAGGCTTGTCGTTTGTGTGGAGGTACTACGGATGGAACAAATTTTCTTGGGGGCAATTTGGTAAAATGAATTCTGTAGCCATTCTGGATAATTTGCAGAACCCAATTGTCTAGGACGTGAGTTTCCCAGCATGACAGGAAGTTTGACAATCGACCTCCTACTTTGGATGCTGGGTCGAGGTGGGGGCAGTCAAGTAGAGGTGGGTTTAGTGGTGGTAGGCTTCCGGTGCCTACCCGGTTGTTGCCACTGCGTCTTGTTACGTCTTGCACCCTGGTCTGAGCCGGTGTTACGAAAGTTAGGCGAGCGAAAGGAACGAAAATTGCGGTTAGGAGTGGACCATGTCCGCCTAGTGGTGGATCTGTTGGGTTGATCCATGCGCCCTCTTTTTCCTGGTGGAAGGAAAGTACTCTTCCCACCGGTGACTTCCGTAATGATTTGCTTGAGGTCAGGGCCGAACAAGGACTCACCAGTATAGCACAGTTTCAATAGCTTATTCTTAGAGGCGGTATCCCCTGACCAGTGACGAAGCCAGAGAGCTCGTCTGGCCATCACCGAATTTGCGGAAGATCTTGCTGCTAGCCGAATAATTTCTAACGCAGCATCGGCTAAAAAGGAAAGGGCCGTGTTCAGTCTACTCATGTCCCCTGTTAACTCCTGGGCTGAAGTAGGAGGGTTCTGGGCAATTTCTTGTGCCCAGTGTCTAGCTGTGCGAGCAAGGCCTGCTGCCGCTGTGGCTGGTCTGAGGATTGCTGCCGACTGAGAATATGCTCGTTTGAGGGAAGACTCTAATTTTCTATCCATGGGGTCTTTAAATGCGGACTCTTCAGTTGGTAATGTAGTTTGTTTGGAGAGTCTAGAAATGGCCGAATCTACCCTAGGAGGCTTATCCCATACTTTGCGCTGTTCCTCAGGAACAGGGTAGGTGTCATAAAAACGTTTTGACAAGGTAAAACGGCGGTCAGGTTGTGACCATTCTGTATCAATAGTTTTAGTGATGGACGTAAAAATAGGAAATGCACGGGCTTTCTTTTGATGGACCCCCAGCACCTTATCTGCTTTTGAGACTGGCACAGTTTCATCTTTTATTTCTAAAGTAGCCATCATCTCTCTCAGGAGTTTCTTTGAAATATCAGGTTTAGCAAAAGTAGGCTGTTCAGTGTCTGAATCACTCTGTGAGTCTGAGCTCAACTCCCCTGATTCTGGTGCAATTGAGTCCAAACAGGACATGGCATCTATGCGGGAGGAAGGACCTGCCTCAGAATCTGAAGCATCAGGTGGTGAGTCCAGCGCCTTGGGCTTAGTGTGTTGAAAAGTGGGAGGCTGAAGAGCAGTCTTTACCCATTCTAAGAAGTCCCCTAGTTGTGGAGGAACTTGTGGTGCTGCGCTGCCTGTGGTTGGTGTATGAGGCAAAGAATTATCATTACTGTGTAATTCCAACAATGGTGAATTGCTATTTGTGAGCTGTTGAGGAGACAGGATGGGCGGCTCCATGGGGCTGCAGTCAGTACAGTATGTGGATTCTGACTTACGAAGTGTATGCTTACATTTCTTGCACTTGGCCCCTTTAACAGGCTTTTTAGCTGGTCTCTTAACAGATTTAGCAGTCTGGATATCCTCCCTGAGTTCTTTCAAAGAATCTGACCTCTCCATATTATAGAAATATGATGCCTTTACCAGACTCTGTGTGCTGTTGAAGCTGGTGGCTGCTGCTGTGACACTGCCAGATGCTGCTCCTAGCGTGCGCAGCTTAACTGTGTAGCTGGAAACACGCCAAAATAGGTAGAGGATACTGCGTGCCCTGCAGCTATGCGCTCGTGGTAAAACAAAATGGCAGCGATGACGTCATCGCGCCGCGCCATATATGGATAGGCGCATGTGCGCGACCTAGGCGCGCCAACCAAAGGCGCACTATGATCGCGTCATCAGCGAATGGCGCGCTCACCACGCCAGGGAATCCCAGAATGGCCTGGGTCGCTGTGGAGGGCGCGCCCTTAGGGAAAAAGGCACCATGCGATCTGCCAAGTGAGACATGAGCAGGGTTGATAGCCACAACTCCTACCTGCCAGGGCGCTGATTGAAGCAGCACCACTCCACTTGCTGGAAATGACAGCAAGGAGGGATAGGCAAACGAAGGAGGAGACAATCAGAGACTGTAGTCTCCTGATTTTACTTGCTGCAAACTGCCAGCAAGGATAGATAGGCATACCAGTGAGGAAATAGCCAAACAAACCCGATGGCTTGTGGCCCTCTGATTCCACTTGCTGCAATATGATAACAAGGAGGGAACAGGTATAGTGTTGATATATTGCCTGAATATATCCTTAGGATGTGTGGTCAATATTCCACTTGCTGCAATATGCCAGCAAGGAGGGAATAGACAAATGTTGGGAGACAGCACTGCATGCCTCCATCTGTAAAAGAAATAAAAATAAAAAAAGTAGTAGTGAGATTTCTATCCTTCACCTCCAAGGCAGGACAAAAGAACTGAGGAACAGAGGTGGAGCCAGCCTATATATCCTGAGGGAGGGGCCAAGAGACCAATTCTTCTGTCCTGCCTCCAGAGGTGAACCTGGACATAACCCATACGTCTGCACTGACAGGAGGGCCGACTAGAGAAATATACATCTGGTTAGTATTTAAAACCCATGACACTAATTATAAATAAGGAATGCACTGAATCCACTATTTTGGATTCGGCCACAGCCCAGATTGGTTGGGCCTGGCAGAAAGATTAGTCCGAATCCGAATCCTGCTGAAAAAGGTCGAATCCCGAACGGAATCCTGAATTCGGTGCATCCCTAATAATAACATTCTTAGAGGACAAACAGCAATTTTTGGGAACATTAGGACAAAATTGTTATATAAAAACCAGGAAAACAGTATTACTATCAAGGAAAGCACCAATTAAAATGCATTATAAATTGGTGGGACCACAACGAATTAACCCGTACCCGCAACCTGCATTCTTTCCCGCTTGGACCAGCAACCCGACCCGCAAGTACCTTATCCGCAACCCGGACCCGCTGACCATCAAGGATCAGGAAGTGCTGATGTTGTAAACCGAAAGTGACATCATTGGAAGTAGGCGTGGTCAGAAAAACCGAAGTAAAACAGTAAGGACTGTCAATGTAAACAGGAATTGACATCATCGGAAATAGATGGGAACAGAAAAAAGGAGTGAAAATCGCTAGTGAGAAGACCTGCGGGCCCCGCAGAACCGCGTCTATACCTGCACCCGGAATTTATGCTCGTAACCCGCAGGGTACTGCAGGTTTTTGCGGGTAACCGACCCACTGCAGGGCTCTAACTTGGGCACCCAGGACAAGGGTGGTGATGTAGGGGCCACACTTGTGACACTGCTGTAAATTTGTGCCCTAAGAATTTAGGGAATTCATTTACAAAGGCACATGACACAAGCAAGAAACGTTGATGTTGAAAAGGGGGTTGTGTATTTTATAAGAGCTGCTGTAGAGAGTCTCACCCTACAACACCCCACCACACAGGCACAATGTTATTAGGCAACATTTCCAACGGTTGACATATTGTTTAGGCAATTACATTCAAGGGAGAGTAAATCCCCTCACCTATAATATGTGTTTCACTATAAATCCAGTGAAATGATGGTATAACTCCTCCCCCACAATAGTAATGTAACTAAGAGCAGGACAAAATATTAGATACTACATGATCATATAAACGTTAACTTCCCCTTTAAATTCTCCCCCTCTGTATGTTGTTCGTAGTAATATCTCTCTGCACTGCCCGGGGAGAAACGTTTCGTAATAAAGAGAGAGGCGGGAGCTATTAGAGGAGCTGCGGAGCCTCTCACCCGGCCATTATCTCGCAGCGATCACTGAGTTCAGAAGCAGCAGCACCACAGAGCTCAGCAGCCCCATCCCGTAGTCTGACTGGGGGCGGGGTTAGGGGGGGACTGACCAAGAGACACGTCATAACAGTGCGCAGTTGTTTTCATTATACACGCAGGCCGAATAGGCGCGGCACGATCTATCCAATCAGAGGGCCACTGATGTGATAGCCTAATCTGATTGGGAGTTGGTAACGTTTAGTTTGTTGCTGGCGTGGGGAGGAGACGTGTGGGTTAGATGTGATGTGACAGGGACTGGAGATGTTGTACATCCTGGTTCTGAGGGCGCTTGGAACAAATAATGGGCAGTAGTTGAAGTCAACCTCTCCTTCCCCTGTTTATATTTACACAGCCAGTGGAGATGAATAAATGTATGAAGTGAAATGGCGCAGAGGCTGTTTATTAATAGTTTAAATGGAAATATGTATTTCTTATAAGCCTCTGGTTCCCTAATAGGGTTGCTAACTGTTATCTTGTTGGTTCTTTTTACCAGACATTCTGGTAACCCCATCCCTTACTCCAAAGTATAAACAGCTGCCACTCACAAATCCCACACACGGGCACATGCACAAAAGAATCTTTTATTCCAAAAACATGTCAGATGCAATTTTATGGCTGTAGGCTGTTCTGACTGGTTAAATAGTGTTTATTTACGTTATTATATGACTGAACATGACTATAATTGCTATTCCATCTCTGTAACCTCAGAGCAAGCCTATGACTCTGTACTATAACATATAATATTGTCACATATTGAGCCCTATATGATTTGTATAATAAAGGATGCTGTTTGTGGGATATGTAAGTGTCTGCTATATATTATATGGAGTATGGATTAACTCTGCTGTCAAACACTGCTAATATAATAAATGTGTCTCACAAGCGACTCCCACCTCCAGTCTCAAGGTAACACAACAGTTTATCTAAATTCTGCAGAATTGTGGGGGTCAGAGTGATCAGACATGTGTATGAGGCAGTTGGCCAGTGATCTCTTTGCTTTCTCCCACCATTTCTTATTGACTGTTATACATACCCCCCAACTGTCCCGTTTTCTGTGGGACAGTCCCGCCTTCATCTGCCTGTCCCGCTGTCCCAGGTTGTGGGCTCAATATCCCGCTTCCCAGTGGCTCATGAGCTCTTCCTGTTTGTGCTTAGTGAAGTCTCGCAAGAAGAGACCACGCCTCCCTGACGCGCTACGTTGCCTCCTTTAGGCGTCAGGGGCCCCGGCAGAAGTGGGGGTGGAAGGAGCAGGAGACAGAGAGGCCGCAGTCAGACAGGAGCAAGGAGTAGAGTTATGGCTCGGCGGGCGCTGTTGGTGCTGGAGCTGTACAGCGGGGTCGGAGTAATGCACTGCGGCCTGGGAGGTAAGGGGGATTGGGTGGAACGCAGAGTGGCGCGGCAAGTAATTGGGGATTGGGTGGAGCGCACAGGGGTGCGGAAGCTGAGGTGACAGGGAAATAATACAGTGAGGCCTTCCATGGAAGAGGGGCTGGGCCTGAGCCTGCACTTGTTAGTGTTTCTTTCCCAACACAGGCCGGACTTCGGGCCGAACCACTACTTTACATTCTTCCCACTAATCTCCACCCAAACCGCACTCCCTTATACTCTCTCCCTTCAGTACTTCAATCAGATCTTCAGCCTGCTGCAGCTTCTTGAGAGATCAGGAAACGCAAACTATAACTCCCAGCATTCCTCGCTGACTCCTACAAGGGGTTTAGCAGACACAGACAAGAATGTTACTGGCCGCACTCCTGCCTGGATATGCCACTTCTTTATGTTACTACAGTGAAAGTTCTGGAGATCTAGCAGCATCTCTGTCATGTCACTAGTTGCATCCCCAGTCCCTTAGCTTTGTTAGTTATTATCCTATTGGTTATACAGCACTATTTGCTTTTGGCAGAAAGTAAAATCCCTTAAAAAACCCTCCATATCTACCACCTGTCCCTTTTTTAGAGGGACAGTCCCTCTTGACAGTCGTATATTTTGTGATTGTTCTTGGCTATATGCAGATCTAACCCTCCTGTGTTGTACACAGTCTTTTGTGAAGGCTGGGGTCTGAGAAAACGTAGCTAATATCAGGGCTCCAGATAAAGACTTAGGAGACACATATAAAAAGTACACGCTCCCAAATAAGTGCTGCACATGGTGCTACTATAAAGCTAAAAGGTTCCCTCAAATGTGTGATTAATATGTGACTTTTACAATGAGTAATTAATTTAAATTAATAGGTTTTGTGGCTAATTGGGCTACTTTTGCACAAGCACAACCTTTAGCAGGTCACTACTGGGCTGTATACCTCCCAACTGTCCCGTTTTGAGTGGGACAGTCCCGCTATTAACAGCTCAACCCGCTGTCATGAATTTGTACTGGTAAGTCCCGGGTTTCTCTTTGATCTGCTGCACTGAATAGCCAGAAACAGATACAAGGTTTCTAACTTAATTGTGTCTTGACAGACAGCCCAGAATACATACTTGACATAATTTTGTGACAGTTTGATAAGATAAGAACTTACTTACAGCTTAAAGGGCAATACACCTTCATTTGCAAAACTGTAATAACATAAAAACCACAGAAATGTGTTCAAACTTTCATAACCTGCCAAATTATGTAAAATGAGCATACTAATTAGGGGGCGTGGCCACAAAAATGGGCGTGGCACAACTTTTTGTCCCTCTTTTGATTTCCAAAATGTTGGGAGGTATGTGTTATACCTCTGAGCCACCGTATTTCTGTCTTGTGCTCTTAGCCTCCCTGTTGCTAAACTGAATAATCTTCGTTTCCATCAAAGTTTTGACATCTTAAATGACATTTAGTATAGGGATGCACGGAATCCATTATTTTAGGTTTCAGCCGAATCCCAAATCCTCTGTGAAATGTTTGTCTGAATACCAAACCAAATCCGAACCCTAATTATCTTATGTAAATTAGGGAAACGAGGGGGAAAGAGAACCGCACCTGGTAAAACATTTTTTTACTTCCTTGTTTGTGTGATTAAAAAGGCAAGTTATTTTTCACATTCGGTTGGCCAGGCTCATGGATTTAACCAAATGAAAAAGGGCAAATCTTCACCGACTCCTGGATTCGCTGCATCCCTAATTACGTAGTTGGTTCATCCCATTTTATTTGTATGTATATCAACATCATTAAACAAACAAACATAAAAATTATGTCAAGGCAGTGGCGTAACTGTAAACTCCGCAGCCACAAGGGGGCACATAATGAGGGGTCTGCTTCTTCTATAGTTCTAAAGAATTCCACTTTCCCCAGCCATTCTCTCACTGGTGTGTGGGGGAGTCAAGCAGAAATTTCATATTTGGAAGACTGAAGCTACACGGGTTATATCACCAGCAATTCACATTATTGCCTATGGGAAAGCTTTTACTGGAGATTAGTCGCCCACAGTAGAAGAGATTTATCACTGGCAATTCATCTCCTGGTGTGCCATTGCACTAAAATGACTGGCAGTTAATGCTACCTGCTGATTGGTTGCTATGGGTTACTGCAAATGGGCAAACTTAGTGTTTTTATTTACTAAAGGGCGAAGTGACCAACGTTAGCGAAAACTCACCAGTGTGACGCAGTGGGCCAGCCCAGATCCACTTCTAAGTGGCGCAACCCCTCTTTGTCGGGGGTCGCGGTGAATTAAAAATTTTGCGCGTGCGCACTGATGTCACGCTGCGCGCATACTTAGAAACCCGGCACCATGTGCTCCCATGGACAGATGCGACGCGGCACTCCGAAAGGCGAAGGGGGCCCTGCGGCTGTAGCCCCGGTGGGCCCCAAGCCCCCCAGTCCGACCCTGTTGTGACATAATTTCGTGACTTCAAATGGGTGCAGACGTAACTTTGCTAGAGAAGGAGATAGACTGCCTTACACCTGGTAATTTGCTCCCTTACACCTGGCGAAGGTACGTAACTACGAAAATTCACTAAGATCTGTATTTTACTGAACGTTACCTCTTGCGCCAGACTTGCCTTCGCCACCTCAGACCAGGCGAAGTGCAATAGAGTAGATAGGACTTCCACAAAAAATTGTTTGTTTCGCTTGCCGCAGTAACGCTAATGCTACTTCACAAGCGTTCGGTGCCCTGGACGCAACTTTGGATTTTAGTGAATTAGCATTGTCCTGGCGAATCTAAACCTGATGAAGTGTTGCAATGTGTTACTCATATATATATATTCCACCACTTCCACCATGAAAACTGAAAAGAATAGATCAGAATGACTCATGAACACTGCACAAAGCTGGAATATATTAAGTAGTAGGAGGTGAAGGCACTTTGTATACTATAAATAATAACATGTTAGAATCAAGTCTCACAAGTGGTTGAATTAGCACATGGTTACCCATGTGAGCAGTAACGCCACGTCAAGGCTTCAACTCTTGTTACTGTCCATTCACACATCTATTGCAGCAAATGGCTCACCCTATCACTTGCTGCAATAGTTTCCTCTCTGGTCCTGCATGGAGTGACATAAACTGTCATGGGACCTTTCCTCTTCAGCAAATACTGAGAGGTATCTGACTAGTCACACACACACATCATTGGCTTTTACATATTTACATTTACTTTTACTCAAACATATTTAGATTTAGTTTAAAATTTTGATTTTTAGGTTTAGATGATATATACACAGTACTGATACAGGAATCATGATGGACCTATTTAGCTGACGTTTGTTCCTAGTTGGCATTTTGGGTCATACACCTCTGCCCAGTCTGTTTATGAACCTTTCCCCCCATCCTTGAGCTGACCTGCAATTTATTCTAAATATGGACCTGGGTTTTTTGGACTAGTTGTTACAACAGAGCCAATATTCACATTCACACACACATATCTCACACAACCATACAACATTCCTACACATTCCAGAATATCACACATGCTATAATTATTAAGTTCTTCTTTTAGTAGCCTCTTCAAGAACCCTGCTCCCCTCTAACTAATGGTTTATAAGAGTCAACCTGGGACATCCCTATTTAATTTAGTTTTTGACATGCCTTTTTCATTTTCGTGGGGTTGTATTAAGGTTATATTTATATTTTAATGGGCAATTATTTGCAATTAAATAAATTTAGATGATCCAGAGGAAGGCAAAAAACCCCCTTCTGAGGCGGTCTCCAATCTGCCTCAGAAGGGGAAAAAAATTCCTTCCTGACTCCAAAATGGCAATCGGACATGTCCCTGGATCGACAGTAGCCTTGTAAAGGAAATACAATGCCACATAGGGAGTGTACGGGTCCAATTCTATTGCTCCCGTATTGGCATGCCATTAATGAAGCACCAGGTTATAAAAATAACCTGATACTAGTGACTGATTCCTTGAAAGGGAGAACAGGTCATTTCCAATACAGAAATGCCTGCGGATTCCAAAAGGGAATTCAACTCAGTGTTCTCCTGTTCAAGGAATGGGTGAGCATTGCAAATAGCTAATTCAACTGATGCGCACACACACTCTCACACACACACACACTCTGTCTCTCTCTCACACACAGACACACACACACTCTAACACATACACATGCACACTCACTCACACACACTCACTCTAATACATACACACACTCACTCTAACACATACACACACACACACATATATATATACAATGGTAATAACAAGAAACCCCTATATAATCAGGTCTCCAGGGGGTATACTTACCACTACTTACCATTAGGGAGCTCAGCAGCTGCTGAGTGATAACAACCCGCCCTTCCTTCCCTAAAAGAAAATGATTTTAGATGTATTTTAAGAGAAGTTTCTATAGAGCATATGTTTTCTTTTCTACCTTATTCTAGATGCTTGCCTGTCAATAGTTATATAATATCTATTATCCTGTCAATAAACTATTGTATAACATTTTATCTAAAGACCTAAAACCAGCCTAATCTTTTACATTACTCTACACTGTCTCATTTCATATAACATTTATACTCACGATGGTTAACTCTTCCGTTCTTTCTTTTTCTCTTCTCCAAGTCAAAGCCAGGGATCCCGTGTGGTGGCGACATTGATGGCAGACGCAGGTGGATGAGTTGTTGAGAGGTGCAGCTTGCCATAGAGGGTATGATGTCAATTGGCCCAGGTTGTTGCTATGTCCAGGCAGTATTGATGTTTTCCCATATTAGAACCAATGCCTTACTCCTGCCAACTCCAGCTGGGATCCACGTGGGAGAAATCTGCCAAGTTGGTTTCCTCGTTCCGAATTTGAGAGGAGAATGACAGCGGGATTTCAGTGAAGTCATCTGCTGATGGCTATATGAAAGGAAACAAGGTGCTTCTTACATACTTCATTTCACTCAAGATAAGTCGTAACTTAATATGTGGCTTTAATTATCTGTAAAAAGTGATTACTGGATTCAGATATTAATGCCCAGAAAAATGAGAAGCAGGGGAAAGTTAAAATCAGACTAAATGAATAATGGACCCATTAACCTCACTATGGACACGTGATTATCTGTCCTTGTTACAGTGATTACCACAGTGCAGACCAAGCTGAAGTCCAGTTTGGGTGAAGTCTGAAGGTGAATTGTGTTTTTTCAGTCTTGGATACTACTAGTACTTTGGGAAAGTTACTGTTAGCAATATGTTTTATTATCTAAGTGAAGCCCAACCCAATGTGTGAGAGTGGGTGGATGTATCATATATAGCACATGTATTTACCATTCCTGGCTGGAAAGGGGTCTTCACTCTCCGGTTCTCCAGCTCTTCCCACTTCACTGTGCTGTAGAAAGCGTGCTCCCTGATGTTTCCGTTGACACCGATCCGCTGATTCTCATCCATCTCCAAAAGCTAAAAAGAAACATGAACATGAATTCTAATATTGCAGGTGCTATGTCATGTACCTCCTAGCACTAGGGCCCGGGCCTAGGGTGGCAGGATTTTAGGGGGCGGCATGCTGCCCAACCACACCCACAATGATTCAGAAACACTGGGGATGCGCATGAGATACAATAGTTTTTTTTAAATTTCCTGTGCGCCAATCCCCATTGCTCTGGTGAAAAAGATGAATGATGATGAAGGATGAAAATCTGAGGGGCGTCTGCTATGTAAATCTGGCTCTGGATATTTACCTTTGGCAGGAGGTCCAGCATTTCCTTGCTCATATAATATGGGTAATACGGCGTATTCTTCTTTATTGCAAAGAATTGCCTTAAAATACTGCCTGATGGTGAAAATGGCAAGCTGCCCGTGGCCATTTGGTACATGGTAATCCCAAAAGACCACCAATCCACGCCTGCGTTATACTCTGCCTTTGATAGAACCTATGAAACAAAATGATTACAGAGAAAACATGAGTCATGAACTTGATAGGCTACTTGCAGAACACAAAATAACATGATATTTCCATATTAAATTGCAGATGGATTACATTTAACTTCTGTATTACTATTAATATATTAATAATATTAATTAATATTAAATTAGCACAGATCAAATACGTGTGGTATTATCAGAGATGCTGTTTCATTTAAATGGGTTGTTTTTCCCCTTCAGGTCAACTCTTAGTATGTTATAAAACATTACATTCTTAGCAACCTTTGCCTTGGTCTTAGTTTTTTATTTTTTATAATTTTTCAATTATTTGCCTTTCTCTCCAGCATTCAGATGGGGGTTAATGACCCCCTTCAGCCAAAATCATATTGCAGTGTAAGGCTACAGTTTTGTTGTTACTGAAACTTTTATTATTTATCTTTATAGTCAGGCCCATTCATTTTCATTTCCCAGGCTCTCATTCAATTCAGCACCTGGTAGCTAAGTTAAATTGAGCCCTAGCAACCAGATAGCTGCTGGAACTCCAAAATAGAGAGCAGCTGAACAAAAAGCTAAATCATTCAAAATGAAGACCAATTGCAAATTGTCTCCGAATATTTCTGCATGAGACTAAAGGTTAAATTAAAGGTGAATATGTTTGTATTTTAAATGTTTGTTGTCACCTCTGGTGCGCGGTATCCAGGGGTTCCTATTACTCCGTTGGTTCTTGTCTGGTCGAAGATGTTCTCTGCGGCGAGGCCAAAGTCGCAGATCTTGATATGGCCGTATCTGTCCACCAACACGTTGTCAGGTTTCAGGTCACTGTAGGATAAGAATTAGGAGCAATTTAAATAGGTAACAGTTCTCGGGACCAACATTGCCCTCCACTGCCCCTATAAGTAGGCTGCCATCAGAGTGGGGATCCTGCAGGGGGCCCATAGTAACAGAGAACCCAAGGAAATGTGAAGGTACAATTCATAGAATAAAAAAGATATTGGACCTGCAGAGGGAATTAGTAGCATTTGGGTGGGGACAGGGCAGCCATCAGGGGGGGACAGGGGGGAGAGTTGTATGGGGCCCCGAGGGTAAGGGGGGCCCGGCCACGCCACACTTACTTGATTAGCCGGGCCCCCCTGCTTTTTGAGACCTGTTGACTTCGGGAAGGCATGGACGTTTAAGGGGCCCTGACCACCAATTTTCTTATAATGTGGGGGGGGGCCTGGCCACCAATTTTTTTTTCTCATGTTGGGTCCTAGCCACCAATATATTTTTATGGGGGGCCCTGACCACCAATATCTTTTTATTTTTTATTAACATGTGGGAACCCTAGCCACCAATATTTTTCTTGTTTTTTTTACTGTGTGGTGGGGAGGGCGGACCTTTAGGTGGGGCTTGCGGTGGGCGCAGCCCAGGGGGCCCAGGAAATGTTGTCATATGGGGCCCTGTGATTTCTCATGGTGGTCCTGGGTGGGGATGTTGACATGTTTGAGCAGAACGGAGTGAGTGTTCTGTAAAATATTCTACATTCTTTTAATTGGGGCCATGTTCTACTTTGTTGGATTTGCCCACCTCCCACAGGGGTGAGGGGCCAACCTGGCAGTGGGATAAAAACCTGGACTTGTATGGGGGAGTTCTATGTAGTATGGGGGTCTCATGACTTCTAACAGCACCCTGCAGTCTGACTGTGTAAGTGCTTTCTTGTATTGACTAATTTAAAAAGGAGTTGGGAGAGATGAGTAGCTACTATGGGAAATGCTTGCCTACAGCACATGTAGTGGTGACAGTCCATCATCACTCAGTGAATCTATGTGTCAGAAAGCACATAGAGACATCACAATATACTGAGAATTTACTCACCGATGAATGATGCCCTTAGAGTGCAGGAACTGGAGGGCAACCACCATCTCCGCTGTGTAGAACCTTTTACAAAAAGAAAATCATCATCGTTCCTATATCACATTCATTACATAGGATTTGTTACAGTTAACTATAGAGTTGCCTCGCAGTGTTCTCTGTGCTTGCATCTGATGCAAATATCTAAGTGTAACATACAAAAGGGTGCAGAACACATCTTACTGACAGCACAGGCAAACATGCTACATATGTAACTTGTTATGGGAACAAATTCAGCCCATTCAAGTGCCCAGCTCTAGTAACACTGTCCCAGAGAAAATCCATTAAAGTGATCCAAGTAAAATTCCTTAAAAACTTTTCATGTTCTTATTAATAAGGTTAAACCAAAGAAATGAAAAATGGGCCATTGGTTGGGGCGCTGGGAGGGGTGATATTGTAAGTCTATGGCATCTTTTAGCAACTCGTTTCGCATTGGCCAGAATCTCAAGATTGCCAGTCTGGGCCTGACAATATGCAGCAGAACACAATTCATTAAGTGGGCAGCTTATACAGACAAATAAGTACTACATGGACCTTTGGAATATGTACCCCAATTTCTCTGTAATAACAATTAATATAATTCAGGTACAAAGCAGCCCTGTACTTATCTATGGCAAGGGTACAGGGCCAGGCCGCATCTTGCACCCACTTAACTAGAGCACCTGAATGAAACACAAGTTAGGGTGCAGGAAAGGGGACACTGCTACTCAAGCTTGTCCCTCAGTAATACACTGCTGCCATTGTGGAGAACAAAGACCTATTAAGGACTAAGAGGTAGGCAGTGAGCAAAGTATGAAAAACATGGTGGGCTGCACCTATTCTTTCCAGTTTGCTCCTTATCCCATGTAATGTAAATGGGTTCTAATGTCACTTACATGATTCTTGCCATTGGCAGATTTCCTTTGCGAAGAATCATTTGCATTAAAGATTTCCCGCTGGCATACTCCAGGACGAAGAAGGATTCCAGCTGTTAAAGAGAGAATAGAAGAAGGTGAGACCTAGAACAGGGATCCCCAACCTTTTGAACCCGTGAGCAACATTCAGAAGTAAAAGGTGTTGGGGAGCAACACAAGCATGAAGACTGTTCCTGGGGTGCCAAATATGTGCTGTGATTGGCCATTTGGTAGCCCCTATGTGGATTGTCAACCTACATTGATGATCTGTTTGGCAGTGCATCTGGTTTTTATACAACCAAAACTTGCCTCCAAGGCTGGAATTCAAAAATAAGCTCCTGCTTTGAGGCCACTGGGAGCAACATCCAAGGGGTTGGAGAGCAACATGTTGCTCATGAGCTACTGGTTGGGGATCACTGACCTAGAACATCCAGCCTCCCATCCAAAAACTTTAAAACTGTCTGAATAGAAGTGGTAATGTGAATAAGTGGAAAGCAACATCTTGGCGCTCCATGGAGATATAGAAACGTGTATGAGGAGCAAATGAGACCCCACCGCATAGTTTGTCTAACACTGGTCTAATCATGCTAAAAGTTCATATAAATGCTAGATTCCCTTTAAAGAGATGATATGCAATTAATAGCAGTATTTACCTCTGATTGAAAAGCTGCGTAGGAATGGCATAAAAATGTGCTTCCTCTAGCGACCGACAGCACTCGGGCCTCCTTCATCATGATGTTGAAGTTGTTCTTGTCTGGACTTTTCTGCATGATCTTTACTGCTACCAGTTGCTTCTTCGGTGTAAACGAAGCCAACATCACCTAATAACGAAGGGCAAATATTAGATATGACATGGTGTATGTAAAGGTAAACGCTAAACACTGAGAGGCTAAAATGAAAAAGTTATCTGTTTTCACTTTACACCATAGGTGGAGAATAATGAAGATTTCGGGAGGTTTAGTCTCCCCAATTAATTAGAAATAGTATTTTCCAGTGATTCCTTCCCCAACATAAATGTCCCATTCTATATCACCACTTTATAATGATCTTCTCAGAACTGTATTTACAAAACAGTGAGTAATAATACTAAACTACTTTATTCTCGCCTATGTTTTCTGCTTCCCTATGATTCATACCAAGAGAAATCATTCCTGGGAAGCCTTTCACTTCATCATCATTTATTTATTTAGCGCTGTCAAGATACGCAGTGCTTTACTGTAGTTATAGCAAACAGGGAATAAATGGTGGATAACAGACAAGGATTACAGAGTACAATAGGGTTTACAAACTAAAAGGTTAGGGTACAATTCACTTACCCGGCCAAAGCCTCCTTTTCCCAGCTCTGAATAAAACCTGTAGTTCTTAATATCCAGGGGGACAGGTCTGCTGATATCCACACAGAGTTTCTTCGCTGCGCTTCCACCTAGGAAAAAAACTCCATTAGTACCTTGTATTACAAATAACCTGTACATAGCATATATTAATAAACCCATCAGCAAGCACAAGGCAGGGCTCCTTAATATGAGGCAGCACAAGGGGACTGGAGAGGGGACACCTACACCTATGTGCCTCCCCCAGATGCCCCCATGAATACATCTCCCAGAAAACTTAAACCCTTGATTATATATTGAGAAATGCTGGAAGCCTGGGTTTCTGACATATTGACACGGCAGACCATTAGTGATAGTGATGTTCATCAGAATCAATCAGTAATTAGATTTGAACAGTTACATCCAAGGTAGAAGATGAAAGCAGTTCTGATTGGTTGACATTGGCATCATCACTGATATTACTAATTTCCTATACAATAGAAAACCAGCCCTGATTGGTTGATACTGGCAATATCACTGGTGATTTTTATTTTCCCTTATAGTAAACCAGCCCTAGTTTCATACCAAGATTAAAAAAAGAAGAAAGAATGAATAAATAGATGGGTAATTTTTAATCAGAACAAGACCTTGGGTAAATCAGCAAGCTATAAACATCAGGCAAACAAATTAATTGCAGAAATCCTGATAAAAAGACATCCCAGCAAGTTAGGGCAGATAGATCCTATGGGGCTACTTCTTATTAGAAAGTTAGGGGAGAGATTAAGCATAAAAGCTGCAACTGTGTTTTCTTACCTTCTAAGGGATCCTCTGGACTTCTTGATTTTTGATCCTTATTCACTCCTTCACTGGTCTTTTCCAACTGACTTTTCTTTTCTTCTAACTGTAACTTTTGACTCTTCTCTATGGGGCTTTTCTCCTTGTCTTTTAATTCACTCCTCCTGCTTTTATTGCTCCCATCTTGACGGGTCTTCTTTTCCATGGGGTGTTTCTTCTGCTCTTCTAACTCATCTCCACTCCTTCTCCTTTTATTTCTCCCATCTTCACTGGTCTTCCTTTCCATGGGGCTTTTCTCCTTTTCTTTTACCTGTCCTTCACTCCTTCTCCTTTTACTGCCCCCATCTACACTGATCTTTTTCATTTGACTTTTCTTCTGATCTTCTAACTCACCTTCACTCCTTCTATTATTGCTCCAATCTCCAGAGTTCTTCCTTTGTATGGGGCTTTTCCTCTCTTCTATCTGTCCTTCACTGCTTCTCCTGCCCCCATCTTCACTGGTCTTCCTTTTCACCAGGCTTTTCTTCTTGTCTTCTAAATCACCATCACCCCTTCTGCTATTGCTCCTATCTCCACTGGTCTTCCTTTCTTTGGGGCTTTTCTTCTTCTCTTCCAGCTCTCTTTCTCTCCTTCTCCTTTTACTGCCCCCATCTTCACTGGTTTTCTTTTTCACCAGGCTTTTCTTCTTCTCTTCTAAATCTCCATCACTCCATCTCCTTTTCTCACCTTGTCCTTCCTCCTCCGAATTCCGACTCCTCTTCTTTCTCACCTCCATGTTAATCTCTCCTCCTATACTGTTTTTTTAAATTTTATTTAAGCTCTATCTCAATTTATCCACTTTTATCGATCGCCACTCTCACTCCATGTCTCTTCTCCTCACTGTCCAAAAGGCAGTTGGCCTGAACCAACTGAACAGGTAACTGAACTAGGTGAGTCATGTGACCACCAGCAGTATCATGAGCAGGCAACATGGAGTGACATGCAAGCACTAGAGAGCCATTGGCACTACAGAGGACATTGCTATGGCACTACAGAGAAGGAAAACTTCTCTAAGAGCAAATGTTTTAAGTTGATTGGGAGTTATCAAGTTGAGAATATGATTTATTAGTAAAACATTAAGGGGCAGAGCTGAAATCCCTGCAGTCCACAAGGGTTATCAAATGGAACTGCTAACAGAGTTGTATTACATCTACACTGATTGATTCTAATTGTATCAAGAGTTCCAGAACTGTGCTGAGATTCTGTATTCACTTCAGCTCCTTCAGAGGAAATTGGAAGTTGCTGATTACCTCAACAGTTCCCACATATTAGTAGGCTGGTGGCCATTATCTGGACAAACACCAAGTTGTTGCTTAGAGGAACTTCTATTTTAAATGGCACCTATCTATGCTGCCAGAATTCCAAACCTTTTTGGAGGTTTAGTGGGACGTATGTCTTTATTGAAGCATGATATGCTGACAATTATCTACATTCTTTATCTATAGACCCTTCTTCACCATTTCCATATTTCACTGCACTGCATTGTAAACTCCTAAATAGAAAGATTTATAGACACTGATAAATGTAACAGCTCTATATATTTTTGCACTGATGTAAAAAATAAAGCGCTAAACAGAAGCAACTTATTGTGAGTGCCATGTATAGGTGGCTCTGCTTTGTATTGCTTCTTCTTTTTCCCAGTTAATGTTAATGTGTAATGTGGAAAACTGTATAGGGCAAATGCTATATAAATACAGCACCTCTTAGCAGCTAATATTATATATTATCCATCTGAAATGTGTGACCATTACTTTTTAACTGCATCAGGAAATTCCATGCATTCAATTCTCACATAGTAACATAGTAGATGAGGTTGAAAAGAAAAAAATGTGTCCATCAAGTGCAACATGCACAACTGCTATTGAATCCAGAGAAGGCAAAAAAAACAACCAATCTGAAGCCTCACCAATTTGCCCTGGGGGTGGGGGGATTCCTTCCTGACTCCCAGATGTCAGTTGGACCAGTCCCTGAATTAAGTTTGGATTAAGAACTGTTTTCAGAAACCTTGTGTTTTATCCCTTGCTTAAAAGCCATCCAACACCTGTAGGGCACAGAACTGATGGAGAATGGCTGAAGTGAAGGATCATGGAGGTAGGAAAGAGATGCAAGGAGGGCAGTGGATGAATACAAGCTACATACAAAAGCCATGCAGTGTTTCAGCACTGACTGCCCACTTAGCTCATGAAGCACACAAGAGGGCAATGTAATAATTATTAGTCTACTACCCCATTAAATAACTGCACTTTACATTGGTTTACTGTGCCAAATCCATTGCTGTTGTTGCATTATAGATGTACTCAAAAGAGCAAAAGTGGTCTTTGTTACTTGCAAAATCCAAGCTAAAGCAATAGATAAAGAAATTTGGGGGTCTCCATATCCCTTAACTTCCCTAGACAGCATGATAGAACGTTTAGGAGACATAAATTATCTCCTCTTCCATCTTGGGATCTCTGTAGGAAGTGTAAGGAAGACGGGAGACCAGGCAGAAACAACTTTGTTATACCTTGATGTTCCCCTGTCATTTTCATGCTTAGTCAGTACCATCTGAATATAGGATTGCAATACCCGAATGTAATTTTTATTATATGTTAAGCACACAAAAAAAGCATAAAAACAACAAATAATTGTAGCATAGACAGTAGGTTTATTTATTAAACTATACAATAAGCAATCATGTTACAATACATTTACAAACAATATAAAAATAAATATATTTATAAATATTTACCTAAAATTTAGATCTACCTACCGTCTACATACAGAAAGATATACAATTATGGGCTGCTGTATAGAACCACCTGCTACAGATTTTGCCATTTTGTACTGAAGCCACACAGAGCACCTGGTATAAATGATTGGCTGAGAGAGTATGCAGGGGCGGATATGTAAAAGGTGGGTACAGAAATGTACATTGAGAAACAAGCACCATAGGGAAATGATTTGGCTCAGACTTTGCATGGCACAATAATTAAATGAAGGCAGTCTATACCAAAAGAGCCTGTGATGGACAAGACTCTGAGATACTGTTCAGAAACGTTATATTCACTTCATCATTCTTTACACACAGCTGTAGATTCCTGGCATCTAACTAAAAGTGATACATGTCCGATTTTAGGAGACAGAAAGAAAAAAAAATCCAAGGTTCTCCATTGGCTTCGATTACAGACTTCATTCTGGATCCCTCAGTTACGATGCCCTTTACCAGAGTGCAGTTCACCCAATGATGTAAAGTGCATTTGTACAGAGTAGTCAAAGATATGAAATACTCTACTCTGAACTCTCACGTAAACTTTCATATAGAAGCACTGGTGTTTTCTTGTGTTTAATCCACTTCTTCCTCTTGGAGTGACCTGGCATCAGCCTCCTCTTAACAACAGCTGCCGGATAGAATTAAAGAAAACTGGTTAATTGGAGCATCTTTCCATTAAAAGTACTATGGGCAAACAGATGAAAAGCCAGACTCGCTTACAGGTTCATGTCGATAATATTAGCCTTCCTTAAATAAGACAAACTAGCAGCATTACACAGCAGCAGTTTATACACAATTCTTTCCAACACATGCTGGGAATATCCCAACCCAACACATATGTGTAATAACACTGTTAAACATTTTAGTTTTCTGTAAATCTTCCTTTTAAGGCGTTGTTCACCTTTCGGGTAATTTTTTATTCTGGTGGTTTTTCAGTTATTTAGCATTTTTTTAAAAAAATTTAAAAGAATACTAGGAGTTAACAAGGATTGTTTCTCCACCTGCCACGCATGGAATTAGGCTAATGTGTTATATAGTGAACAGATTATAAATTCAATCCACCCTTATTGCCAATTATCCCAATGCTCAGATTCTCTACTCACAAGCCACAGTCTCTGTCTCAGCTGCAATTCCTTCTGGGGGCCAATACAGACTTTGGCTCTTGCGGAACTTCTTGTAGAGTTGTGTGTACAAAACAGACAAAGTCAACAACACAAATAGGAAAGTGAGACATGCAGCTGCCCATGCTGCCTCCTCTGTTCGTGGGGTAGACACAAACAAATCTGAGGCTTTTATTTGTCCAACACCAGAAGCCTTCTGTGCTGCAGCCGATGCCTCTTTTGTTGGCTCGTGCTTGCAACTGCACTCTTCTTTTTCTTCTATAACGGTAGCAGTTGGTTTGGTAGCAGTAGTAGATGAAAGGCCCACAGGAGGCTCAGGAATCTTATATTCTTGTTGGGTGGTTGTTGCAGTACCTGGGCCCTCAACAGTAGTTTTTCCTGCAATGCTATTGTTGTGGGTTGTCGAAGCGCCTGACTCTTTTTGCATGGAAGTTGGAGATGGCACAGTCTGGCTGCCCCCTAGATCATTGGATGTGTTCCTGCTCTGTACAGTTGGAGAATTCAAGTTCATGTCAGGTGAGCCTTTGGAAATATTCATGAAGGTGGATTCTGGTAGTAAAGCAGAAACATTGCTCTCCATATAACGGCTTCCATCTGGATCTACAAGGTAATCTTTTTTTTCGGACACACCAGACGGATCTAATTTTACGTGAACCTTATCTTCAGATGTTGAAGATGATAAAGTAGTCCTCAATACTGTGTGTGAGATTACAGGCTGACTTTTATTGGCATCAACTGCTGTTTGTTCTACTGACACTGCAGTACTGTTCATTATTCTTGCACTGGCATTATAAATAGGAGTGCTTGCTAATATATGGGCAGAACCAAGTAATGCAGAGTCCCTTCTTCTTCTCTTCAAACCACAGTTTTCTTGCTTAAGATATAAAGAAAAGTAATTTTATATGAGATGTATGTTCTTGTATACAAATATGTGTTATACATTAATTAAAAGGCTCACTCTTTTGATATAAACAGTATTATAATTACTGGTCACAACTAGTACAAGCTTGCAGACACTATGGTCTATTCATCAAGAACAGACTTTATAAGAGTAGAATGTTCTTCTAGACCTGACCTGCAGGTAATTCAACCCACATCCTCTCCATACTTGCACTCTATTGCCAATAACCTGCTCAATGCCCACCTACCATTGTGGATACCCACGGCTATCTGAATCACTGCATGGCCCAAACATGGGGAAATACAATATTAAAATAACCTGCTAAGATCAGTAGTAAGGTGTTATTTCTGCCTTAGCCAGGACTTTGCATTGAAAAGCTCTGTGAAAATCTATTGGCGAAACTTGAGATTTGTTTCTTACCTGGCAGCAAACTTTGGGGCAAAGCTTCTTGTCATGTTTATCAAAGAACACTGACGATGGCCGGACAAGCAAGTCCTGATCCGAACCATCCATGTCCATTTCTCGTTCTCTAGTTCTGTCCATGTTGGCCGTTAGCCAGTTTCTAACTTCACAGAGATCTATATGTGACATCTCCAGAGTGGAGCCCCAGGTGACCAGGGCAAGAGGCTGAAGAAAGAACACAACAGGCCAGAGCATAATATGATAAGACATAAACGCTTCATTGAAAGCTACAAGGTAATTCATACAACCCACAGCAAAACCACCAATGTCAGTAATAGGCCAAGTATTAAAGGCCGTTCCTGTAAAACTGTAACAAAAAAAAAGGAAGACTGATTCTACCCTAAAGAAATAATGCACATATAGGTTTTATAATAAAAGGAGAAAGAGCATCATGACAAAGTGCTTGTATATCCTTCCATCAAAAAAGTATACAAAATAAATATGCAAATGACAGGGTTACTCCAGCAATGAAATTTGAAGGATAAAATGCAACCATAGATGTGCATTTCATGCACATATTTTAAAAATAAATTCCAATATGACAGGCCAATAGATCATCATTCTCAGTGCTGGGACTCCCTTAAAGTCAGTAAAAACAAATTCCATACCGTTCAGTTGAAAGGTTCATGTGAGGGGTGATTATGTGCTTGTATACGCAGGAGCGAGCTCCATGGACAAGTGCTTTTTTCAGCTTGGGGTGAACACAGGGATGGTACAAGAAAACAACCCCTCCATGCTGCAAGACATAAAGGTAGAGAGAATTCAACACCCCCAAACTTGTAAATATCTTTATGCTAACAGGAATCCTACCCTATCAATTCTATAATTGCTCTGTACTGGCCAGGAACTGATCAGACTGAGTGTGTGACTCCCACGGCTGACTATACACCAATAACAAAAACTGGAGCAGATCCACATAAAAAAAGAATGAATATGCACTGCCCTGCAGTATATTATCTGTGGATAGTATAATGGGACATGTGGTTAACTTACAATTTTTTCTGTTTAACTAAAACACTAAGATTACAGCTCTCTATAATCGCACCCTGTTCTCTTTTAGTATGGAATTCTAAGTTGTACTGCAATGTTATTAATCATATAATTCATTCCCCATAAAGCTTTATAAAATCACAATATGTCCTACCTCAAGGTTATGCAGCCAGCGCTGTGGGGGACAATACGCATACTCTCCATATCTGGCCCATTTTGGACGGTGCACGCCACTTTTAAAAGCAAATATATAGATTGTGTGACAATAGGATTCATATAGATATATATTCCTTATTACATTTGGACATTTCCCTTTTAAAAATATAAACATACATTAAACACTGTATTATATCAACCAGTCTCTACTTTGTGTACACTTGGGAAAGGCTCCCATCTATCTGGCAGACACAAGAAACGATTTAACCTGTTGGGAATCGGGGTTGCATACACTATCTCAGTGTCCATACAGGCGCCGTGTGACTTCTACAAGAAAAGAGCAAATTTCGGTGATCTGGCAACTGACTGTACCTCTTTTCTCTACATCCACAAAAGTTCCCGGTTAAATAAAAAGGAATCTAGAGCTAATGATGAAGGTTACAATGATAAAGCTGAGCTTGCTGTACCCCTATAAAGTAGAATTTGCAGATGTATGTACATGTTATGAATCCTGGATGTGAGCCATTGTTAGTTTGTATTACCGTTTTCTCCTCCCCTTGAATTAAAAATAAAAACCTAATTTAAAAAAAAGGGAATCTACAACTAAAATAGTAGTGGTACTTATACAACAGACTTGTAACAAGAAGTATCCCTGCCAATATGCCTTCATTTACCAACACTGAGCTGGAACCCACAGATACCAATAATATTTTTACTTTCACTGCTCTACCTGCCTGAGTACTCTGTGATCTCACCTCTGGTTCATAATGAGTGGTAATGCTTGGAAACACCTGTGGGGAGACAGACAACTTTACTATTATAATCCTTTATTTACAATGCACTCAAATATTCTGCAGCCCACTACAGATATTATACATTATTCACATCAGTCCCAGCCCTAGTGGAGCTTACAATCTAAGGCGCCTATCGCATTCACACACATTACGGTCGGTTCTATCAGGCGCCAATTAACCAGGGGAGAGCATACAAATTCCTCGCAGACAGTGTTCTGGCTGGAATCAAACCAAGGCCCAGCGCTGCAAGACAACAGGGCTACTCACTGTGTCACTATGATGCAAATGCTAAACACAAGTTATTTAAACTGAGAGTAGAAACACATGCTACCTGAATGGAACAAACACCCACAGAGCTTTATCAGTGCTTTTTCTTCAGGCTACTTTGATATTTTTTATCCCAACCCATAATTAAATAGTAACATTTGTTAGCTGTTGTTAGCTGGGCAGAGACAGATGAGAAGATTTGGGGAGATTAGTTGCCCGGCGACAAATCTCTCTTCTTCGGGTGACTAATCTCCCTGAATGGCCTCCCCATCGTCTAGAATCTAAATTGAGGCAACTTCGGGCGACTTTGGAAAACGAAGGTGCTCCAAATGCCATCCCGCCGGCAATTTAGATTGTAGCCGGCAGGGAGGCAGTTCAGGGAGATTATTGCCCGAAGAAGAGCTATTTTTTCGCCGGGCGACTAAATCTCCCCGTATCTTTTTGTCTGTCTCAGCCCTAAATCTGTAGAAAAACAATACTTTCTGTTAAAAAAAAAAAAAAAAAAGTAGCACATTCCGCATTGGAAGCAAAGAAGCTCAGTTTATTTCTGTAATGCAAACGCTGGAAGATGAAAATATTGCAGAAGTGAAGTGAAAGTAACACTGAGTGCAGTCAGTCCTGTACAAACTGCAGAAATACTGGAGAATTTCATACCTGAACTGGAAAAGGCCAGTGTCTCCCGGGACATGTATACACACTCTTGTCTGGAAGGTCCACATGAATATTCAACTGCAATGAAAAGAAATCCGATAAGTCTAAAGAGCAGAATAAAATCACTTACACCACCGTATATTCATTATGGCAGCACTTTGGTTATGGAATCCTAATCCGGAAACCCAAAATCCAGAAAGTTCGGAATTGCAGGAAGCCCATCTCCCATAGACTGCAATTTAAGAAAATAATTTTAATTTTTAAAAAGAATTTCCTTTTCTCTGTAATAATAAAACAATAGTTGTACTTGATGGTAACCAGGCTGCATGAATCCATATTGGTGGTAAAACAATCCTATTAGGTTATTTAATGTATAAATAATTAGACTTAAAATGTTGCGGTTCAATTTACCAAGAATCCTTTATGCAGAAGTACCATGCATTGTGGATAATAAATCCTATACCAGTATATTTTATTAAAGTGGTTTATGTGCAATGCCAATAAAGGACAATGGTTTAGGGGCTGAAGTACCAAGAAGCAATAGCACAAGGGCTCTCTGGCTACTGCAGTTTGCTAAAGGGAGTTAAGTTAACTTTTAGTATGTTATAGAACGGCTAATTCTAAGAAACTTTTCAATTGGTCTTATTTATATTTATAGTTTCTGAATTATTTGCCTTCTTCTTCTGACTCTTTCCAGCTTTTAAATGGGGGTCACTGATTCCATCTAAAAAAACAAATGCTCTATAAGTCTAAAAAAATGTATTGTTAATGTACTTTTTATTACTAATCTTTCTACTCAGGCCCTCTGCTATTCAAATTACAGTCTCTTGTTCAAATCAATGCATGGTTGCTAGGGTAATTTGGACCCTAGCAACCAGAGTGCTGAAACTGCAAATTGGAGGTCTGCTGAATAAAAAGCTGAATAACTGGGTGAATTGATAATCCAATATAAAGGTTGATGGGGGTCAGCAGTGATTCTGAAAAAGGACTGAACCACAACAAGTGATCTCATTGAAAGGCATTTACCAAATAATTGGTATTGATACAACTTTCCTATCCACAGAAGTGGCCAAATTTCCCATGATCTCTCGGATGTCAGCTGAATCCTTACTTGGTATAGAAAATAACTAATGACCTATATAGTTAAATATTATCTCACAGATGTAAAATAAGACAAACAGGTCATACGTCTCCATAGCATTATATACTGTACCAACTGCTATTTCAAGAATGTGTTCTGAATATTCTAATAAAAATAAACATGAACAATAACACGACAAACGAACATTTACCAATGGAGAAGTAACAGCAGCTGGGAATTAAGGATTTCCATGTATCCGAGTGTAACAGTGTGTTTTTAATTCCCACAGCACAGTTGACATTCCTGAGTTCAGATAATGAGTTATCAGACATACGTGCAGCGGGGAAACCTTGCTATGAACAGCACATCTAAAAAATGAACAGCTTTAATACTACCCAGACCTGCAAAACCTGTTGCTCTAGATGTTTCCTAGAGAGAGAAAAACCTACGGTATAATAAGATCTTTCCTGTCTCTTAATAATGATTACTGCTGAAAGAAGCAACAATTTCAACAGTAAGAATCTTATAAAGCTTTATTTAGGGGAGAAAGTAAAACAACAAATGCTCCTTCTCCTTTAAGAACCAATTCCATGTCAGAACCCGACACAAGCTTAGAGGATTTCTGCACATAGGACACAATGGAATTCAGCAGTTCTATCCTGACATAAACATTTCCAGCCAATGAGCAAAGTGTAAGCACTTAAAGGAGAAGGAAAGGCTAAACCTAAATAAGCTTTATCAGAAAGGTCACCAGTAAATCCTCAAAGTAGAGTCCTCTGTCAAAAGAAACCTTGCATTTCTTTCATTCTATTGTGTACACATGGGCTTCTGTATCAGACTTCCTGTTTTCAGCATAAACCTCCAGGGCTAAGGCTTGAGCATGCTCAGTTTGCTCCTCTCCTCTCCCCCCCTCCCTGCTTTAATCTAAGCCCAGAGCTATGAAAGAGCAGGGAGAGACTCAGGCAAGAAGTGATGTCACACCAAGCTAATATGGCAGCTGCTATCCTAAACAAATATAGTGTTCTCGCTTGCATTATTGTGGCTAATCTATTGGCAATAAACTGCTTCATTAGCTTTCCTTCTCCTGTAAATACTCATTGCTTGCTATTGGGTTATTATAATCATGTAAATTTGCAGCTATAATAGAATATGAAGGCCACACTGTTTTCCTGGCAGCATCACTGGCAACATGGAATGGTTAAGGAGAGGAAAACTTTCCATCACATTGCCATCTGCTATCATTCTCCTGGGGATTTCTTGTGTCGCATTAGGTGGGTGTCTGCATTGTATAGACATTTTTCTGACTTTACTATAGTAATATAGGGAATGAAAGATTATAGTACCACAGTGCTCTCATAGAAAAAAACACTGACCTGGGATAGAAATTAAGCAATTTTGTAACCCATCCCCAACTGTGAATATGTCTCCTTCTCCTTTAATTATTCTTATGGCAACAAAACACAGGGAATTGTAATGGACTCCTCTACATCATAGTCAATTGGATTTATCTGCAGGTAGAGAACCAAGCCAAACCCTCTCTCCACAGGACAATAAATGCCTGTGTGCCCCGCTCACTGATTATTCATACTTCATTGGAAACACTCAGATACAATAGAACCATCAGTTTAAGCTTTTCAGGGGACCACGAAAAATTATGTCAAATCTGGGAAAATGTAAAACCATGGAAATGTGTTAAAACAACCTTTTCTTCAAGTACTCAAAGGATATAGGCACAGCTGTCGTCTTCCATTTCAAATACATTTACTGTGTTAATAACAAGGGGGCATTATTATTATACTATGGGGGGGGGTGTGCAAGGCCTCTCTGATACACAATCTAAAGCAATAAGTGATTAGTGCAGGACTGTATGAGGTGCAGACTAATTGGGACAGGCTACTTACAGACAGAACGTGGCAAAATATACATCTGGTTAGTATTTAAAAACCCATGATACTAATAATAACTAGGGATGCACTAAATCCACTATTTTGGATTCGGCCACATCCCAGAATCCTTCTTGAAATATACGGCCGAATGCCGAACTGAATCCAAATCCTAATTTGCATTACTATTCGGTCGGGCCTGGCAGAAAGATTCGGCCGAATCCTGCTGAAAAAGAAAGAATCCGGAACGGAATCCTGAATTCGGTGCATCCCTAATAATAACATTCTTAGAGGACAAACAGCAATTTTTGGACAAAATTGTTATATAAAATCCAGGAAAACAGTATTAATATCAAGGAAAGCATCAATTAAAATGCATTATAAATTGGTGGGACCACAAAAAATTAACATAAAATGCAGGATAACGTAAAACCAGGGTATGTAAAATTGAGGGTTCACTTAATATAAAATGACACCACAGCCGGGCCAAGGAGTATGGGCTAGAGTCCTGCGCGGGTCCATTTTTTGGAACCCGTGCCCGCAACCTGCATTCTTTCCCACTTGGACCTGCAACCCGACCCGCAAGTACCTTATCCGCAACCCAGACCCGCTGACCATCAAGGATCAGGACTGCAGGGCTCTAACTTGGGCACCCAGGACAAGGGAAGTGATGTAGGGGCCACACTTGTGACACTGCTGCAAATTTGTGCCCTAAGAATTAAGGGAATTCATTTACAAAGGCACATGACACAAGCAAGAAACTTTGCTGTTTACAAGGGGGTTGTGTATCTTATAAGAGCTGCTGTAGAGAGTCTCACCCTACAACACCCCACCACACAGGCACAATGTTATTAGGCAACATTTCCAACGGTTGACATATATTTTAGGCAATTACATTCAAGGGAGAGTAAATCCCCTCACCTATAATATGTGTTTCACTATAAATCCAGTGACATGATGGTATAACTCCTCCCCCACAATAGTAATGTAACTAAGAGCAGGACAAAATATGAGATACTACATGTTCATATAAACGTTAACTTCCCCTTTAAATTCTCCCCCAATGTATGTTGTTCGCATTAAAGTCTCTCTGCACTGCCCGGGGAGAAACGTTTCGTAATAAAGAGAATCAGTAGCTATTAGGGGAGCCTCTCACCCAGCCATTATCGCACACTTGCCCAAAACTCGCAGCGATCACAGAGCTCAGAAGCAGCGGCACCACAGAGCTCAGCTGCCGCATCCCGTTGTCTGACTGGGGGCGGGGTTAGGGGGGACTGACCAAGATACACGTCATGGCGCCGCGCTGTTCTTTCCACTGTACACGCAGCCCGAATACGCGCGGCACCATCTATCCAATCAGAGTGTGATAACGTGATAGCCTAATCTGATTGGTAGTTGGTAGTGTTTAGTTTCTCGCTGGCGCGTGGAGGAGTAGTAGTTGTGACAGGGACTGGAGATGGTGTACGTACTGCTCCTGAGTGCGCTTGGAACCTCCAATGGGCCTCCACACATAGGGGCAAGGGAGGGCACTTGCCCCCTGGACCAGTAACATTAAAACATTTTATCAAAGAAAATCTGTGACCAGCTCGCCTGTGTGCGCGCCACTGACGCAGCGCTGTTCCTCCAGCACCGGAAGTAAGCGCGCACAGCACCGGAAGTAAGCGCACAGCAGCCAGGAGGAGTAAGGCCGTGCTGGCTGGGGAGAGACAGTCGGCAGAGCGTCGGGACAGCTGTGGTGAGAGGGAGGGAGCGTCTAGACAAGGGAGGCTGCGGGGAGAGAACGGCCAGGAATTTCTCTGCCATCTCAGGGGCTCCCCCCCCAATTCTGACACAGTGAATGAATTGACTTTGCCATCAATAAGTAAATCGCCATGTGTTGCTCTTTCACTGCTCGGTCCCAAACTTAATAAAGTAAAATAACTTATCATTGAACCAATAACCACCTTGAAGTATTGTTTTCACCAGACATTCTGGTAACCCCATCCCTTACTCCAAAGTATAAACAGCTGCCACTCACAAATCCCACACACGGGCACATGCACAAAAGAATCTTTATTCCAAAAACATGTCAGACACAAGTTTAGGGCTGTAGTTAGGGTTACCACCTTTTTTGGAAAAAAAATACCGGCCTTCCTATATATTTAGATTTATTTCCCTATTAATAACATTGGGGGTCAAGCATCGTTTTTCCTGGTCAAGCCGGTAAAATACTGGCCAGGTGGCAACCCTAGCTGTGGCGCACTGTGTTCTGACTTGGGTTGCCACCTTTTCTGGAGACAAATCGCAGCCTTCCTATATTTGTGATGTTTTTTCCTATAAATAAGCAGGTGGCAACCCTTCTGACTGGTTAAATTGTGTTCATTTATGGTTTTCTATGACTGAACATGGCTGTAAATGTTATCCCATCTGTAACCTCAGAGCAAGCCTATGACTCTGTACTATAACACCCAATATTGTCACATATTGAGCCCTATATGATTTTTATAATAAAGGATGCTGTTCATGGGAAGTGTCTGCTATATATATTTTTTGGAGTAAGAATTAACTCTGCTGCCAAACAATGTTAATATAATAAATGTGTAATGCAAGCGCCCACTCTTCCAGTCTCAAGGTAACACAACAGTTTATCTCAATTCTTCAGAATTGTGTGGGTCAAAGTGATCAGTCAGGCATAATGAGTTGGCTAATGATCTCTTTGCTTTCTCCCACCATTTCTTATTGACTGTTTTACCTCTCAGCCACTGTATTGTCTTGTGCTCCCTGTTGCTAAACAAAATAATCTTCGTTTCCATCGAGTTTTTGTCATCTTAAATGACATTTTATATAGGGATGAAAACAAACCAGTTTGGACCAGTAGCACGTAGGATGCCTGTACCACTGCTTCTGTCCCAACTTGAAGCGCATGTCAATATACCAAAAAAAAAGAGTGTGGAAAACAGGCTCAGAAGCCACAGATACTGTGCTACAAGCTTTATTATAACAAACCTGTTAAAATAAACCTTGCAACACAGTATCTGCTGCTTCTGAGCCTGTTTTCACACTCTCTTTTGGTATGTTTTATAGGGATGCACCAAATCCACTATTTTAGGTTTCGACTGAATCCTTTGTAAAAGATTCAGCCGAATACTGAACCGAACCCCCCGAGACTGATTTAAAAACGTTCATATATCTTAAAAGGGTTGTTCACCTTTAACTTAAAGGGAGTGGTTCACCTTTAAGGTAACTTTTAGTGTGTTATAGAATTACCAATCCTAAACAACTTTTCAATTGGTTTTCATCGTTTATTTTTTGTAGGTTTTTAATTATTTGCCTTTTTCTTCTGACTCTTTGCAGCTTTCAAACGGGCATCTCTGACCCCCTTCGAAAAAGCAAATTCTGTAAGGCTACAAATGTATTATTATTGTTACTTTTTATTACTCATCTTTCATTTCAGGCCTCTCCTATTCATATCCCAGTCTCTTTTTCAAATCAATGTGTGGTTGCTAGGGTAATTTGGACCCAAGCTACCAGATTGCTTAAAATGCAAACTGGAAAGCCGCTGAATAAAAAGCTAAATAACTCAAAAACTACAAATAATAAAAAAATGAAAACCAATTGCAAGTTGTCTCAGAATATCACTCTCTACATCATACTAACAGTTATCTCAAAGGTGAACATCCACTTTAACTTTTAGTATGATAGAGAGAGTGAAATTCTGAGACAATTTGCAATTGGTTTTTATTATTTGATCACCCTAGCAACCATGCATTGAATTGAATAAGAGACTGGAATAATAAACAGGCCTGAATAGAAGGAAAAAAAAGTAGCAATAAATACATTTGTAGTCTTACATTTGTTTAGATGGAGTCAGTGACCCCCATTTGAAAGCTGGAAAAAGTCACAAGAAGAAGGCAAATTATTCAAAAACTATGCAAAAAAAAAAAAGTCAAGGCCATTTGAAAACTTGCTTAGAATTAGCTGTTTTATAACAAACAAACAATTCACTTAATAGTGAATCACCCATTTAGACATTGTGAGAGCGACACCTCACAATATCATTCATTGATGTGATTTGGATAAAGCATGGCATGTGGAACAGACAGGACCGGATTTACATAGCATCCCCAGTGTTTCTGAACCAATGTGGGTGTGGTTGGGCAGCATGCCGCCCCCTTAAATCCTGCCGCCCTAGGCCCGGGCCTTTGTGGCCTCTCCACAAATCCGGGCCTGGGAACAGAGTTGTCAGTGGAACATCAAACACTGCTGTGTGTGCCATAGGCTTTAAATGTCCAACCCTAGAGCTGAGTGAACTGCAGGGGGAGCTGGGGCCTTACTTCCCAGCCATGCAGAATTCAAGCAGCTTTGTTTATGACGATCCCTAAGCAGCCCAGACCACACTGAGCATGTGCACAGTCTTAGTCTTGCAAAGATGTTTAACAAAATTACAAGATGATGACCCCGTGTAGCCAACTTTGAAAGCATAAATGATTTGTTTGATTAGGCTTGTGGTGCAGTAAGTTCACGTTTATATTTAGTATACAAAATACAGCATAGACTTTACATGCCCTTTAACTTATGTCACCAAGATGTGTCCTTATGGTAGAAAATATGTATATAATGCAGCCTTCGGTCTGCACTGCAATGCTGGCTCTCACATGGCATTTTGCAGGTGTGACCTTTGGAGTGTTTGTGTTGACCTGCACTGTGACGGGCCTGTACCTTGGAACAACCTTTTACTGAGAACACTGACTTATGGTACAAGCTGGACAGAACACGTCTCCCTTGTGTGTTATTGTGCACGTGGACAGCTTTTCAACAAGGCCACTGCGGAGCAAGATTTCTAATGAGTTAACTTATTATATAGAACACAATTACTGAGGAGCAAATAATAGCACAACGTGATCTCTCCCATGTTTTATCTGTAAGACAACCAATAATAATAGATTAGCATCCAGCTGTTTAAGCTTTTGTAACCTCTGCATCTCATTCCCTTGTGATCCCTTGGGTATGAAAATTGTCCATATTAGGAGATACTGAAGTGGGTTCATTACCTAAAGGTAATGGATTTGAGAATATCCTCCGGGCATTCCTGACCCAATTACTATCACTATCCCTTCTGCCTGCCCAGTATTATACTGCAATGTGAGATTTCAATGCCACCAGCTTAATTGGCGAATAGTATCTAGAGATGGAAAGAATCTATCATTTTTGGATTTTGCCAACATGGAACTGAATTGAAGCCCTTGTTTGCATATTCAAATGTGAGAACATTTAAAAAACGGAATATATTATTAGCAAAAACTTGTCATATTCAGTTGTCCAGTGCAGTTAAGCCACATGACTTTATGGTTTGGATTCTGTATGAATCTTGCAAAAAAATGCTAGGATTCAGCCAGATCCCAAACATATCCATAATCAGGTGCATCCCTATTAAATATATCTTTGGTGACATATATATCTAGTAACATGGATCATAGATAAGGCTTTAACTTAACTATTAGTATGTTATAGAATGTGCCATTTTTAGACACTTTTCAAATGGTCTTTTTGTGTTTTATTTGCCACCTTCCTGTCAAATGGGGGTCAGTGAACCCATCAACAACAATCATACTGTTCTGTTAGGATTCAATTTTATTGTTATTGTTACATTTAATTGTGTATTTTTCTGTTCAGACCCTCTCCAAACACTTTCCAAACATACCAGGTTATAATGGTATATAGAACCCCAGAAAGCAGCTTCTGAAACTCTAAACTAGAGAGCTGCTTAATAAAACATTAAATGCATCATTAAACATTAAATTAACCCAATAAGAATGTTTTGCTTCCAATGAGGATTAATTAAATACTAACTGGGATAAAGTACAAGTTATTGTTTAATTATTACAGAAAAAATCGAAATTATTTGAATAATCTTCAAAATGGAGTCTATGGGAAATGGCCTTCCTGTACTTTAGAACTTTCTCAACAAATGGGTTTCCAGATAATGTATCTATCTTTTTAAATTATACTCCTTGGCTTCTTTCAAAGAAGGAAACTGTAAAGTAGTCATTTCTTCCTGTACATTCACCAGTCCCCTAAACAAGAGATGTTATATATATATATATATATATATATATATATATATATATATATATATATATATATATATAAAGGCTAGAACTGCAGGCTGCCTTTAAACACAAACATGAATCATTGTTTAAATAATTTGACGCAGGAAGAGTTCAACCTTTTCAAAAACCTGAAACCAATCATTGTGTAGCTGAGCCTTTAAATAAATAAATCATTTGCTAAGTAACTCAAATAGAAAACGTTTGAATTGATGTAAGATTCAAGGACAGCAAAAGAGAGAAACAAAAGCAGATTCCTCTTGTAAAGTGGACAGACTATGCTACTGGTGACTGGCCTAAGTTGCCTGGTTGGACTGGGGGTCATGGTGATCCTGCTTGGTGTACTTTCCAGGTATATGTTTTTAACTAAGAGGCAGGCAGAGAACAGAAATAGAGATGATGAAGAGGAGGATGTTTTTGGAGACTTCTGGGAGTCCATCCTGAGGGTACACAGCTGATCTACAAACCCTCTGCTCTTGCTAACTGGTTGCTGAGAGATCTTCAACGTCAGTCATTGCTACAATCAACGGATTGGTGGATGAGGAAATGGCCTCATATTCAGACAATTATTCAGAACTTCCTCCCGGCTGACAAGATATTGGAGTTGGCCCGGGATCATCTGCAGCTGGCTGATGGCGGAATAGTTGCCTTGGACTGGGTAGTTGGACCAAGAGGTATTTCAGGAACTAGAGGAGGCACCAATACAGCCGGAAGCCCACCGTTGCTCTTTATCATTCCAAACCCATTTGGAAAGTTGACAAGAAACACTGAGCAATTTTGCCTTCGGGCATTAGAAAAAGGCTTTTACCCAGTAATTTTTAATAGGAGAGGGCAGAATGGCTGTCCCTTGGTTACAGTGAAGCTCCAAGCTTTTGGGGAGCCAGCAGATCTGAAAGAGGCTGTGAGTTATGTACGTTTTAGGCACCCATCCTCCTTGTTGTTTCTGATCAGTGAAGGGTTAGGATCAGGACTTCTGCTTTCCTACCTGGGGGAATGTGGTTCCTCCAGCTACATCACAGCGGCCTCATGCATTTCTCCAGTCTTTCGTTGCCAGGAATGGTTTGAGACTGGGCTACCATGGCTGTATGACTGCCTCCTGCTTCTCTATCAGAAATTCCATCTCAGTAGGTAGGTGCATTAAGGGAAAGAATACATT
The DNA here is from genome assembly GCF_017654675.1 of Xenopus laevis. Taxonomy (NCBI): domain Eukaryota; kingdom Metazoa; phylum Chordata; class Amphibia; order Anura; family Pipidae; genus Xenopus; species Xenopus laevis. The sequence goes on from NC_054373.1 coordinate 32,299,544, forward strand.
ATGGGTGCATTTTCTTTGGTCAGCATTATTTTTAGCAAAACAAATAGAATAGTTTTTACTCGTATATAGTTTCTAGTAATAGTTTGTAATAGTAATAGTTTGTAATGTAAAAGTTTTTACTCAAGATGTTACTCATCTTCAAGTTCTCAACACACAGACGATCTTTCACTTTGACCCATTGCTTATAAACAGTACTGAATGGGGAAGGAATTATTTCTATAATTCTATAGAGCTTGTCATCAACCTGTTGCTTATTTGGCTCTGTTGTATATATGTATACAGTAAACTGCACATTCAATATATGCCTGACTATGCAAACATAGATACCCTAGACTAGAGACAGGTGAAATTGCAACCATTTCTATGCTGTAGTGGCATATTTGCCATGGAAACCATGGGCATAGAGAGCATGTTGATGGTTACCTTGGATACTACTACCACTGTGTCCCATTACCACAAAGGAAATAATTTGTCATCGTGGTCAACTATGATTTAAACGGTTGTGGAACCCACTTCCATGGAAACAATAGTGAGAGGTTTGGTGACCATACTGAAGGCCATTCTTCTCCTTAAAGGGCATGTACAGTCTAAAATAGAATAAGGCTAGAAATGTTGTATTTTGTATACTAAATATAAACATGAACTTACTGCACCACAAGCCTAATCAAACAAATGATTTATGCTTTCAAAGTTGGCTACAGGGGGTCACCATCTTGTAACTTTGTTAAACATCTTTGCAAGACTAAGACTGTGCACATGCTCAGTGTGGTCTGAACTGCTTAGGGATCGTCATAAACAAGCTGCTTGGGTTCTGCATGGCTGGGGAAGTAAGGCGGGGGCTTCCCCCTGCTGTACATAAGTATGATTGTTTTCCCCTGCTCAGCAGTTAGGGACGATCTGACAATTCCTATACACAGCAGTAAATACAGGGGAAATTTCACTGCATACAGTCAGGTTTCTTATAAAAACGGTACACATTTTTTAATTAAAGTATATTGGAGATAGGTTTCTTTTTTCATTAAAGCAAGTAACAATGGGATTTTATTTTTTTTGCCTTTACATGCCCTTTAAGAAAGCACTGGTAAGAACCCATCTACAATATACAGTTTAGTTTTGGTTTCCAGTGCTCAATAGTGACATTATATTAATAGAGAAAGTCCATACAAGAGGGACTAAGTGGATAAAGGTTTGTGAAGGTGATGGCTGATCTAAAGTCAATGGTATCATTACTATCATTACTTACCTATGGTTGTTTTCTTTATTGCAGATATTCCACAGCCCTGGCAGATGTTTTCCCATGGAGAGAGTTTTGAAGAGCAGTTCATTACAGGAGCTCCACCAAGTACTATTTTGCCAGTGCAAAGGTGAAAACATTAGCTGGGATGAATATTGGGAACACAATGACCCCCTGCGGGACGTGGATGAAGTTGCTGTGCCTGTCATGTGCATCTGTAGCACAGATGATCCCATTCGAGGACCTGCTGAGAAGACGCTTCCCATTGAGCTTTTCAGGACAAACCCATATTTTTTTTTGTCGCTGACGCATTATGGAGGACACTGTGGTTTTCTTACAAGTCAGATGTATCGTGGAGCCACAAGGTTACTTTAGACTATTTTAGCTCTATAACAGAGTTCTTTCAGATAGAAGAGAAAGCAAGTGTCCTGCCTAGAGGTTGCAGTTCTGTCACGATAAACCGGCGAAGAAGAGGAACGCTGCAAAGGCGCGATAGGTCTGTCACTGATCTACATGAAATGTTTAGTTGGAAAAGGTCCTATACCAGGTGACATATTATAGTAAGAGACGGTATGATCCAACAATAAACAGAAACGGGTTAAAAAGGAGACAAGCCTGACGCATTACATGCATAAGCTAGAGATTTGTCATAATAAAGAGCTGTCCAGCTTAGGCACACAATTTGTCACTCTTCTCTCATTTTTTTGACATATTTAAACAAATTGTGAGATTATACTGGTGTGTCTGCTTCCTATAAATATTCCAGAAATATTTTTGTTTCCTCCTTGAATTGCCCATCATGGCACATGTTGGGTGAGAACGAATACATAAATACACCTGGTGATAATGCAATTTAAAAGGCAAACTATCACTCCACGGTAAAACAGACTCCTCCCACATTTGCAGTGGCAGGGTGGATCGCAAAACTTTCAGACGTATTCACCAGCACGTCACTAAGCCAAATCAAACCAACTTGTGTTTCAATTTATACTAAAACCATTCCATACACAAAAAATAGATATGAATTTAATATTTAACTTAAAACAGGAATGCGATCTGTTATCCAGAAAACTCCAAATTACAGTCTTCCATAGACTCCATTTTATATGAATAATTATTTTTACTTTGCTGTAGGGCACCAGTGTTATCCACATTGTCACCCTTGTTTGCCTACAAGTATAATTTATTGTAAGTAAGAGGACTCTGAGGTCATTGTTTTTTATTTGCAGCCTTCACACTATAAGGAAATCTACATTCATTGATGCCTCCGTCCTCTTCAATGTTCCTTATTGCACAAGAAATATTTAATCTATAGTTTCTGTTTCGAACATGCTTTGGCACTTTGATTCCACGTCTTAGATTTACTGCCTGGAGTGTATGTGGACATAATAGTTAGAAATTGGCCAATGTCCTTTAGAACCTAAACACAAGCAGTCACAGCAAAACCTAATGCCTTTCACTGGCAAATTGCGAAAATAATATTTTTGGGGAAAAACGATACAGGTGGGCTTGGGTTTCTTTCTATTGCAGCCACCATGCTGGATTCCCAGTCATCTCAAGGAAGACATGGATGCAGATTAACAAACTTCCATTTCAAAATAATAAAAAACCTCTCAATTGCAAGAATATTTTCCAACCCCCCCAAACTGTTGAAACACACACTAAAATCACATTCTGATGCAGGATTTTTCAATGAGTCTGCAAAACCCAAATCTCTTTTTCACACACACCTTAAACTGTGATAAATAGCTTGGACATTTTTAAAATATACCCTCCCAATGTACTTCTACGGCAGTTCACCAGGCTTGTCGCTTGTAAACTCTTGATATTCAAAGGGCATGTAAAGTCTAAAATCAAATAATATGTTAGTCATGTTTTACTAACTAACAATGAAACCATGGTGTATACACCTAATCTTACGTCCCTCAAATTTCTTCCATCGGCTTTGTTGCCTGTCTGTATACCAAAACCAAAGTACAAAAAAACAAACCAGGCTAAATAATTTGGGGACTATATCATTGGCGTCTTCGCACCTGAAAAAAACGCGCAGGGACGTTCGCACCATGTAATAAATTGTTTTATACTTTAACTGGTTGGGAGTTCTTGCCACTTAGGGAAAAAAACATTGAACATGAGGAGCAATTTATTCAAGGGAGTCAAAATTTGAATTCATGTTTTTTAAAACTACCATACGCTCCCATAATTTGAACAATCCAAATTTATTAATAAAATCACATTATTATGAATTCCGACTAATGAATTGACCCAGGAAAACTCGAATTCGATTGAAAATATTGAGGTTTTTTTCATCCAAAAAAAAACTAGAATATGAGGAAGCTCCATAACATCACGAAATTGATCCCTGGACCTCTCATTGACTTATACAAGTTAATTCGGCTAGGCTTTAACAGGGTAGCGAATAGGGGTCGTATTCAAGTTATTAAAGGGCCAGAATGGTGATAAATCACAAAATTCAAATTTAAAACTTGAATTGAGTTTGGCATAATTCACAATTCTAGATTTGCGAGTTTTTTGACAAAAAAAAAAAAAATGGTAAATTTCACTTAGACCCTTCAAACAATTAGTTGTTTTCAGATAGATCAATCAGAAATAACGACTTTTTCCAATTGAACTTTTCTAATTTTCTATCTTTGGAACCTGCTGAGCAGGGAGGATCTCTGGGTTTCATTCCGCGCCAGCTGCCCCTCCTCAGCACCCCACTCGAGGTACAATAGTTACTAATAATCATTAGATACTGCTGAGAAATGTAAACAAATGTTGCAGAATTGTAACAGTTTTAGGTCTGTGCCTTAATTACTGAAAACACCAGAGACAGAACATTCAACTTTACACTTTTTTGAGAAAACAGAAAAAAATATTGGAAAGTAATGAACAAACGTCGTATTTCCTAGGACTGAACAAATTGAACTGAAATATGCGGTTTGGAAGGTGAACCCCCCTTTAATTATCAATCTTCCCACAGTGTGTAATGTGGGTTATGCAAAAAATGTGCTGGCTTTGCCCTTGATGCATCTTTGGTCCGTAATTAGTCCACCATGTCACAGCTTCTGCATTAGAGACGTAGAGGAAAAAGAAGACGATGCTAGTGCCCATCTGCAGCCCTTAGTTTGTGCTTATTAGCCTACACAGCTGCTGGTGAGAAACCTTTTTGAGGCATCATACATTTGTACCTTATAGGTATTGACAATGAACACTTTTTGTCATTTGTGATTTGTAAGTAACAAAACAAAGCAGCGGACCCATAAATGTTAGCTAACTCTCACTCTCTCTCTCAGTTGATTTTTTTTTTTTTTACATTCCTTTTGCTATGGTACAACAGGAATAATTACAAACAAAATATTACATAGGATTATTTTCTTCCATTTTTTCTGAAACTTCGTAACAGCCTCTCTCAAATGCACAATCTTACAATTAATTTACAGGTCTATACAATATATTGTGAGAAGAATACCAGAATACTGACTTACACTGTACAAAATGAAACCCTCGCTGTACAAGAGCTCAGTGGGCTCATCCCTGCAAATACCTTGCACCCCGCAAAACAGCTATGAGAGATGCCATGGGTTCTGGACTGTGCTCATTGTGGTGTCATTACAAGACACTTTTGGGGGTTACATGAAACCATCCCGAGATTAAGAAGCTGTGAAGGCTATTAGCAACTATTCTTATTTCCTATTTATTTTGTTTCTCGTGGCTTTGTGGGATATAAGGAATACAAAACTGCCAGTGATGGCAGTCACTGTTGCCAGAATGCAAATATGTTGACCATGAGCAAAATGCAAACTGGGAGTATGTGTATAGTTGTCACTGTATGAAATAGAAAAATAGGAAGATCTTGGCTCCGTACGAGGACACCTTGTGGCTACCTGCCTTGAGGACGTTTTTGCTATGTAAGTGGATATAAGGACGGCAGTGGGGGTCATTAAGCGACACCTTGCATCACGCAATACAAAACTGCACCCTGTAGAGCGTTCACTATAAAAGACCAGATCAAAATGGAATGAACGGTTGCACCTTTTAACTCCCACTGAAAATGAATCTGGGTTAGAAGTACAACATATTAAAGGTGTCCCTATTTGGTTGGAAAGATTTCTCCTCTAAAACACCATCACTTCCCGAGGGAGGCTGAAATCTTTCATAAATAAAGGCATAGGTGAATGTCATTCTTGATGTCAGTTTCCGTTAGCCTTGGCTGATTGCACTTGTGCAAATATATATATAATAATATACTAGAAGGCTGCGAGAAGGATAAACGATACAGCTTAGGCTGTGTGCCCCACTGCTCCTATATTGGGCTTATGACGCCATCAATTTGATTTGCTGCAATCTTTTCATTCAAGAAATACCCTTATTATCGGGGAATTGGCTTTTTCTGTACACCCATAAAGTGTATCAGGACACAGGCTGTAGCTCATGTTGTGCCATACTATAATGGCAGGAGGAATTCCTGGAAGGGTTGCAGAAAGATATTACGTGTACGGGTATTTATCATCCTGAGAAGATGGTGATTCCCTGAAGGATCTTATTTGCTGGAAATGCATCAAATCCGAGTGGGATTTTGAGCAACCAGTATAACGTGCTGACACTCGGCAGATGAAAGGACCTGAGCATTTTAATGCACAATAACAAACTCATCACATTGCTGAAAACCTAATTTATATGCTGGGGAGCCACCTACAATGTATTACAAGAATATGACAGCAATGAACAATAATCTGGTATTTCCACTTTGGGTGAAGAGATCTCATATTTGATCTGCCATCTGCAAACCTGGGCTCTATGCTGGGTCCAAATTGCCTTGGTTTCTGGCGGCGTGTACGGTAATATTACCATCCTAATAGTTAACACTCACTCACTCTCTCTTTATTCAAATAAAAAAAAAAAGTTGATTTTGGCCAAAGACTATTTTTGTCCCTACTGTGGCAAATGTACACATGTGAGAGTAGGAATACCAGATTCAGACAATATCAAACTAATGATTTCCTTTTAACTTCAACAAAAAAATCAAATGTGCAAATATAAGGGCACGAAGAACATGCCGGGAGCATGGAAGAACCCTGGAAACAAGGAGAATGTAAGGATGAGATAAAAATAAGATAGCCCAGAGACAGCAGGAATGTATTTTACAAAATAAAAAACACAACTGTGGCATACGTACTCGTGTGGCTCAATTCCAAATGCCGCTCACATGTTGGCGGGCAGTGAATTTGGTGATATTAACAGGCCCCGATTTGTAGAGAGGCCACCAAGGCCCGGGCCTAGGGTGGCAGGATTTTAGGGGGCGGCATGCTGCCCAACCACACCCACAATGATTCAGAAACACTGGGGGATGCGCATGAGATACAATAGTTTTTTTAAATTTCCTGTGCGCCAATCCCCATTGCTCTGGTGAAAAAGATGAATGATGATGAAGGATGAAAATCTGAGGGGCGTCTGCTATGTAAATCTGGCTCTGGATATTTACCTTTGGCAGGAGGTCCAGCATTTCCTTGCTCATATAATATGGGTAATACGGCGTATTCTTCTTTATTGCAAAGAATTGCCTTAAAATACTGCCTGTAGGTGAAAATGGCAAGCTGCCCGTGGCCATTTGGTACATGGTAATCCAAAAGACCACCAATCCACGCCTGCGTTATACTCTGCCTTTGATAGAACCTATGAAACAAAATGATTACAGAGAAAACATGAGTCATGAATTTGATAGGCTACTTGCAGAACAAAATAACATGTTTATTTCCATATTAAATTGCAGACGGATTATATTTAACTTCTGTATTACTATTAATTAATATATTAATAATATTAATTAATATTAAATGAGCACAATCAAATACGTGTGGTATTATCAGAGATGCTGTTCTCATTTAAATGGGTTGTTTTTCCCCTTCAGGTCAACTCTTAGTATGTTATAAAACGTCACATTCTTAGCAACCTTTGCCTTGGTCTTAGTTTTTTATCTTTTATAATTTTTCAATTATTTGCCTTTCTCTCCAGCATTCAGATGGGGGTTAATGACCCCCTTCAGCCAAAATCATATTGCAGTGTAAGGCTACAGTTTTTGTTACTGAAACTTTTATTATTTATCTTTATATTCAGGCCCATTCATTTTCATTTCCCAGGCTCTCATTCAATTCAGCACCTGGTAGCTAAGTTAAATTGAGCCCTAGCAACCGGATAGCTGCTGGAACTCCAAAATAGAGAGCAGCTGAACAAAAAGCTAAATCATTCAAAATGAAGACAATTGCAAATTGTCTCCGAATATTTCTGCATGAGACTAAAGGTTAAATTAAAGGTGAATATGTTTGTATTTTAAATGCTTGTTGTCACCTCTGGTGCGCGGTATCCAGGGGTTCCTATTACTCCGTTGGTTCTTGTCTGGTCGAAGATGTTCTCTGCGGCGAGGCCAAAGTCACAGATCTTGATATGGCCGTATCTGTCCACCAACACGTTGTCAGGTTTCAGGTCACTGTAGGATAAGAATTAGGAGCAATTTAAATAGGTAACAGTTCTCGGGACCAACATTGCCCTCCACTGCCCCTATAAGTAGGCTGCCATCAGAGTGGGGATCCTGCAGGGGGCCCATAGTAACAGAGAACCCAAGGAAATGTGAAGGTACAATTCATAGAATAAAAAAGATATTGGACCTGCAGAGGGAATTAGTAGCATTTGGGTGGGGACAGGGCAGCCATCAGGGGGGACAGGGGGAGAGTTGTATGGGGCCCCGAGGGTAAGGGGGCCCCGGCCACGCCACACTTACTTGATTAGCCGGGCCCCCTGCTTTTTGAGACCTGCTGACTTCGGGAAGGCATGGATGTTTAAGGGGCCCTGACCACCAATTTTCTTATAATGTGGGGGGGGGAGGCCTGGCCACCAATTTTTTTTTCTCATGTTGGGTCCTAGCCACCAATATATTTTTATGGGGGGCCCGGACCACCAATATCTTTTTATTTTTTATTAACATGTGGGAACCCTAGCCACCAATATTTTTCTTGTTTTTTTTACTGTGTGGTGGGGAGGGCGGACCTTTAGGTGGGGCTTGCGGTGGGCGCAGCCCAGGGGGCCCAGGAAATGTTGTCGTATGGGGCCCTGTGATTTCTCATGGTGGTCCTGGGTGGGGATGTTGACATGTTTGAGCAGAACGGAGTGTGTGTTCTGTAAAATATTCTACATTCTTTTAATTGGGGCCATGTTCTACTTTGTTGGATTTGCCCACCTCCCACAGGGGTGAGGGGCCAACCTGGCAGTGGGATAAAAACCTGGACTTGTATGGGAAAGTTCTATGTAGTATGGGGGTCCCATGACTTCTAACCGCACCCTGCAGTCTGACTGTGTAAGTGCTTTCTTGTATTGACTAATTTAAAAACGAGTTGGGAGAGATGAGTAGCTACTATGGGAAATGCTTGCCTACAGCACATGTAGTGGTGACAGTCCATCATCACTCAGTGAATCTATGTGTCAGAAAGCACATAGAGACAACACAATATACTGAGAATTTACTCACCGATGAATGATGCCCTTAGAGTGCAGGAACTGGAGAGCAACCACCATCTCCGCTGTGTAGAACCTTTTACAAAAAGAAAATCATCATCGTTCCTATATCACATTCATTACATAGGATTTGTTACAGTTAACTATAGAGTTGCCTCGCAGTGTTCTCTGTGCTTGCATCTGATGCAAATATCTAAGTGTAACATACAAAAGGGTGCAGAACACGTCTTACTGACAGCACAGGCAAACATGCTACATATGTAACTTGTTATGGGAACAAATTCAGCCCATTGAAGTGCCCAGCGTTTTCCACTTATAAAAGAGCTCTAGTAACACTGTCCCAGAGAAAATCCATTAAAGTGATCCAGCTAAAATTCCTTAAAAACTTTTCATGTTCTTATTAATAAGGTTGAACCAAAGAAATGAAAAATGGTCCATTGGTTGGGGCGCTGGGAGGGGTGATATTGTAAGTCTATGGCATCTTTTAGCAACTCGTTTCGCATTGGCCAGAATCTCAAGATTGCCAGTCTGGGCCTGACAATATGCAGCAGAACACAATTCATTAAGTGGGCTTATACAGACAAATAAGTACTACATGGACCTTTGGAATATGTACCCCAATTTCTCTGTAATAACAATTAATATAATTCAGGTACAAAGCAGCCCTGTACTTATCTATGGCAAGGGTACAGGGCCAGGCCGCATCTTGCACCCACTTAACTAGAGCACCTGAATGAAACACAAGTTAGGGTGCAGGAAAGGGGACACTGCTACTCAAGCTTGTCCCTCAGTAATACACTGCTGCCATTGTGGAGAACAAAGACCTATTAAGGACTAAGAGGTAGGCAGTGAGCAAAGTATGAAAAACATGGTGGGCTGCACCTATTCTTTCCAGTTTGCTCCCTGTCCCATGTACTGTAAATGGGTCCTAATGTCACTTACATGATTCTTGCCATTGGCAGATTTCCTTTGCGAAGAATCATTTGCATTAAAGATTTCCCGCTGGCATACTCCAGGACGAAGAAGGATTCCAGCTGTTAAAGAGAGAATAGAAGAAGGTGAGACCTAACCCATCCTAAAACTTTAAAGCTTTCTGAAAAGAAGTGGTAATGTGAATAAGTGGAAAGCAACATCTTGGCGCTCCATGGAGATATAGAAACAGCCATGTATGAGGAGCAAATGAGACCCCACCGCATAGTCTATGAACTGGTCTAATCATGCTAAAAAGTTCATTTAAATGCTAGATTCCCTTTAAAGAGATGATATGCAATTAATAACAGTATTTACCTCTGATTGAAAGCTGCCGTAGGCAATGACATAAAAATGTGCTTCCTCTAGCGACCGACAGCACTCGGGCCTCCTTCATCATGATGTTGAAGTTGTTCTTGTCTGGACTTTTCTGGCATGATCTTTACTGCTACCAGTTGCTTCTTCGGTGTAAACGAAGCCAACATCACCTAATAACAAAGGGCAAATATTAGATATGACATGGTGTATGTAAAGGTAAACGCTAAACACTGAGAGGCTAAAATGAAAAAGTTATCTGTTTTCACTTTACACCATAGGTGGAGAATAATGAAGATTTCGGGAGGTTTAGTCTCCCCAATTAATTAGAAATAGTATCTTCCAGTGATTCCTTCCCCAACATAAATGTCCCATTCTATATCACCACTTTATAATGATATTCTCAGAACTGTATTTACAAAACAGTGAGTAATAATACTAAACTACTTTATTCTCGCCTATGTTTTCTGCTTCCCTATGATTTATACCAAGAGAAATCATTCCTGGGAAGCCTTTCACTTACCCGGCCAAAGCCTCCTTTTCCCAGCTCTGAATAAAACCTGTAGTTCTTAATATCCAGGGGGACAGGTCTGCTGATATCCACACAGAGTTTCTTCGCTGCGCTTCCACCTAGGAAAAAAACTCCATTAGTACCTTGTATTACAAATAACCTGTACATAGCATATATTAATAAACCCATCAGCAAGCACAAGGCAGGGCTCCTTAATATGAGGCAGCACAAGGGGACTGGAGAGGGGACACCTACACCTATGTGCCTCCCCCAGATGCCCCCATGAATACATCTCCCAGAAAACTTAAACCCTTGATTATATATGAGAAATGCTGGAAGCCTGGGTTTCTGACATATTGACACGGCAGAACCATTAGTGATAGTGATGTTCATCAGAATCAATCAGTAATTAGATTTGAACAGTTACATCCAAGGTAGAAGATAAAAGCAGTTCTGATTGGTTGACATTGGCATCATCACTGATATTACTAATTTCCTATACAATAGAAAACCAGCCCTGATTGGTTGATACTGGCAATATCACTGGTGATTTTTATTTTCCCTTATAGTAAACCAGCCCTAGTTTCATACCAAGATTAAAAAAAGAAGAAAGAATGAATAAATAGATGGGTAATTTTTAATAAGAACAAGACCTTGGGTAAATCAGCAAGCTATAACCATCAGGCAAACATATTATTTGCAGAAATCCTGTTAAAAAGACATCCCAGCAAGTTAGGGCAGATAAATCCTATGGGGCCACTTCTTATTAGAAAGTTAGGGAGAGATTAAGCATAAAAGCTGCAACTGTGTTTTCTTACCTTCTAAGGGATCCTCTGGACTTCTTGATTTTTGATCCTTATTCACTCCTTCACTGGTCTTTTCCAACTGACTTTTCTTTTCTTCTAACTGTAACTTTTGACTCTTCTCTATGGGGCTTTTCTCCTTGTCTTTTAATTCACTCCTCCTGCTTTTATTGCTCCCATCTTGACGGGTCTTCTTTTCCATGGGGTGTTTCTTCTGCTCTTCTAACTCATCTCCACTCCTTCTCCTTTTATTTCTCCCATCTTCACTGGTCTTCCTTTCCATGGGGCTTTTCTCCTTTTCTTTTACCTGTCCTTCACTCCTTCTCCTTTTACTGCCCCCATCTACACTGATCTTTTTCATTTGACTTTTCTTCTGATCTTCTAACTCACCTTCACTCCTTCTATTATTGCTCCAATCTCCAGAGTTCTTCCTTTGTATGGGGCTTTTCCTCTCTTCTATCTGTCCTTCACTGCTTCTCCTGCCCCCATCTTCACTGGTCTTCCTTTTCACCAGGCTTTTCTTCTTGTCTTCTAAATCACCATCACCCCTTCTGCTATTGCTCCTATCTCCACTGGTCTTCCTTTCTTTGGGGCTTTTCTTCTTCTCTTCCAGCTCTCTTTCTCTCCTTCTCCTTTTACTGCCCCCATCTTCACTGGTTTTCTTTTTCACCAGGCTTTTCTTCTTCTCTTCTAAATCTCCATCACTCCATCTCCTTTTCTCACCTTGTCCTTCCTCCTCCGAATTCCGACTCCTCTTCTTTCTCACCTCCATGTTAATCTCTCCTCCTATACTGTTTTTTGAAATTTTATTTAAGCTCTATCTCAATTTATCCACTTTTATCTATCGCCACTCTCACTCCATGTCTCTTCTCCTCACTGTCCAAAAGGCAGTTGGCCTGAACCAACTGAACAGGTAACTGAACTAGGTGAGTCATGTGACCACCAGCAGTGTCATGAGCAGGCAACATGGAGTGACATGCAAGCACTAGAGAGCCATTGGCATTTCAGAGGACATTGCTATGGCACTACAGAGAAGGAAAACTTCTCTAAGAGCAAATGTTTAAAGTTGATTGGGAGTTATCAAGTTGAGAATATGATTTATTAGTAAAACATTAAGGGGCAGAGCTGAAATCCCTGCAGTCCACAAGGGTTATCAAATGGAACTGCTAACAGAGTTGTATTACATCTACACTGATTGATTCTAATTGTATCAAGAGTTCCAGAACTGTGCTGAGATTCTGTATTCACTTCAGCTCCTTCAGGGGAAATTGGAAGTTGCTGATTACCTCAACAGTTCCCACATATTAGTAGGCTGGTGGCCATTATCTGGACAAACACCAAGTTGTTGCTTAGAGGAACTTCTATTTTAAATGGCGCCTATCTATGCTGCCAGAATTCCAAACCTTTTTGGAGGTTTAGTGGGACGTATGTCTTTATTGAAGCATGACATGCTGACAATTATCTACATTCTTTATCTATAGACCCTTCTTCACCATTTCCATATTTCACTGCACTGCATTGTAAACTCCTAAATAGAAAGATTTATAGACACTGATAAATGTAACAAGTCTATATATTTTTGCACTGATGTAAAAAATAAAGCGCTAAACAGAAGCAACTTATTGTGAGTGCCATGTATAGGTGGCTCTGCTTTGTATTGCTTCTTCTTTTTCCCAGTTAATGTTAATGTGTAATGTGGAAAACTGTATAGGGCAAATGCTATATAAATACAGCACCTCTTAGCAGCTAATATTATATATTATCCATCTGAAATGTGTGACCATTACTTTTTAACTGCATCAGGAAATTCCATGCATTCAATTCTCACATAGTAACATAGTAGATGAGGTTGAAAAGAAAAAAATGTGTCCATCGAGTGCAACATGCACAACTGCTAGTGAATCCAGAGAAGGCAAAAAAACAACCAATCTGAAGCCTCACCAATTTGCCCTGGGGGTGGGGGGATTCCTTCCTGACTCCCAGATGTCAGTTGGACCAGTCCCTGAATTAAGTTTGGATTAAGAACTGTTTTCAGAAACCTTGTGTTTTATCCCTTGCTTAAAAGCCATCCAACACCTGTAGGGCACAGAACTGATGGAGAATGGCTGAAGTGAAGGATCATGGAGGTAGGAAAGAGATGCAAGGAGGGCAGTGGATGAATACAAGCTACATACAAAAGCCATGCAGTGTTTCAGCACTGACTGCCCACTTAGCTCATGAAGCACACAAGAGGGCAATGTAATAATTATTAGTCTACTACCCCATTAAATAACTGCACTTTACATTGGTTTACTGTGCCAAATCCATTGCTGTTGTTGCATTATAGATGTACTCAAAAGAGCAAAAGTGGTCTTTGTTACTTGCAAAATCCAAGCTAAAGCAATAGATAAAGAAATTTGGGGGTCTCCATATCCCTTAACTTCCCTAGACAGCATGATAGAACGTTTAGGAGACATAAATTATCTCCTCTTCCATCTTGGGATCTCTGTAGGAAGTGTAAGGAAGACAGGAGACCAGGCAGAAACAACTTTGTTATACCTTGATGTTCCCCTGTCATTTTCATGCTTAGTCAGTACCATCTGAATATAGGATTGCAATACCCGAATGTAATTTTTATTATATGTTAAGCACACAAAAAAAGCATAAAAACAACAAATAATTGTAGCATAGACAGTAGGTTTATTTATTAAACTATACAATAAGCAATCATGTTACAATACATTTACAAACAATATAAAAATAAATATATTTATAAATATTTACCTAAAATTTAGATCTACCTACCGTCTACATACAGAAAGATATACAATTATGGGCTGCTGTATAGAACCACCTGCTACAGATTTTGCCATTTTGTACTGAAGCCACACAGAGCACCTGGTATAAATGATTGACTGAGAGGGTATGCAGGGGCGGATATGTAAAACGTGGGTACAGAAATGTACATTGAGAAACAAGCACCATAGGGAAATAATTTGGCTCAGACTTTGCATGGCACAATAATTAAATGAAGGCAGTCTATACAAAAGATCCTGTGATGGACAAGACTCTGAGATACTGTTCAGAAACGTTATATTCACTTCATCATTCTTTACACACAGCTGTAGATTCCTGGCATCTAACTAAAAGTGATACATGTCCAATTTTAGGAGACAGAGAGAAAAAAAAATCCAAGGTTCTCCATTGGCTCCGATTACAGACTTCATTCTGGATCCCTCAGTTACGATGCCCTTTACCAGAGTGCAGTTCACCCAATGATGTAAAGTGCATTTGTACAGAGTAGTCATAGATATGAAATACTCTACTCTGAACTCTCACTTAAACTTTCATATAGAAGCACCGGTGTTTTCTTGTGTTTAATCCACTTCTTCCTCTTGGAGTGACCTGGCATCAGCCTCCTCTTAACAACAGCTGCCGGATAGAATTAAAGAAAACTGGTTAATTGGAGCATCTTTTCCATTAAAAGTACTATGGGCAAACAGATGAAAAGCCAGACTCGCTTACAGGTTCATGTCGATAATATTAGCCTTCCTTAAATAAGACAAACTAGCAGCATTACACAGCAGCAGTTTATACACAATTCTTTCCAACACATGCTGGGAATATCCCAACCCAACACATATGTGCAATAACACTGTTAAACATTTTAGTTTTCTGTAAATCTTCCTTTTAAGGCGTTGTTCACCTTTCGGGTAATTTTTTATTCTGGTGGTTTTTCAGTTATTAAGCATTTTTTAAAAAAAATTTAAAAAGAATACTAGGAGTTAACAAGGATTGTTTCTCCACCTGCCACGCATGGAATTAGGCTAATGTGTTATATAGTGAACAGATTATAAATTCAATCCACCCTTATTGCCAATTATCCCAATGCTCAGATTCTCTACTCACAAGCCACAGTCTCTGTCTCAGCTGCAATTCCTTCTGGGGGCCAATACAGACTTTGGCTCTTGCGGAACTTCTTGTAGAGTTGTGTGTACAAAACAGACAAAGTCAACAACACAAATAGGAAAGTGAGACATGCAGCTGCCCATGCTGCCTCCTCTGTTCGTGGGGTAGACACAAACACATCTGAGGCTTTTATTTGTCCAACACCAGAAGCCTTCTGTGCTGCAGCCGATGCCTCTTTTGTTGGCTCGTGCTTGCAACTGCACTCTTCTTTTTCTTCTGTAACGGCAGCAGTTGGTTTGGGAGCAGTAGTAGATGAAAGGCCCACAGGAGGCTCAGGCATCTTTTCTTCTTGTTGGGTGGTTGTTGCAGTACCTGGGCCCTCAACAGTAGTTTTTCCTGCAATGCTATTGTTGTGGGTTGTCGAAGCGCCTGACTCTATTTGCATGGAAGTTGGAGATGGCACAGTCTGGCTGCCCCCTAGATCATTGGATGTGTTCCTGCTCTGTACAGTTGGAGAATTCCAGTTCATGTCAGGAGAGCCTTTGGAAATATTCATGAAGGTGGATTGTGGTAGTAAAGCAGAAACATTGCTCTCCATATAACGGCTTCCATCTGGATCTACAAGGTCATCTTTTTTTTCGGACACACCAGACGGATCTAATGTTACGTGAACCTTATCTTCAGATGTTGAAGATGATAAAGGAGTCCTCAATACTGTGTGTGAGATTACAGGCTGACTTTTATTGGCATCAACTGCTGTTTGTTCTACTGACACTGCAGTACTGTTCATTATTCTTGCACTGGCATTATAAATAGGAGTGCTTGCTAATATATGGGCAGAACCAAGTAATGCAGAGTCCCTTCTTCTTCTCTTCAAACCACAGTTTTCTTGCTTAAGATATAAAGAAAAGTAATTTTATATGAGATGTATGTTCTTGTATACAAATATGTGTTATACATTAATTAAAAGGCTCACTCTTTTGATATAAACAGTATTATAATTACTGGTCACAACTAGTACAAGCTTGCAGACACTATGGTCTATTCATCAAGAACAGACTTTATAAGAGTAGAATGTTCTTCTAGACTTGACCTGCAGGTAATTCAACCCACATCTTCTCCATACTTGCACTCTATTGCCAATGACCTGCTCAAAGCCCACCTACCATTGTGGATACCCACGGCTATCTGAATCACTGCGGGGCCCAAACATGGGGAAATACAATATTAAAATAACCTGCTAAGATCAGTAGTAAGGTGTTATTTCTGTCTTAGCCAGGACTTTGCATTGAAAAGCTCTGTGAAAATCTATTGGCGAAACTTGAGATTTGTTTCTTACCTGGCAGCAAACTTTGGGGCAAAGCTTCTTGTCATGTTTATCAAAGAACACCGACGATGGCCGGACAAGCAAGTCCTGATACGAACCATCCATGTCCATTTCTCGTTCTCTAGTTCTGTCCATGTTGGTCGTTAGCCAGTTTCTAACTTCACAGAGATCTATATGTGACATCTCCAGAGTGGAGCCCCAGGTGACCAGGGCAAGAGGCTGAAGAAAGAACACAACAGGCCAGAGCATAATATGATAAGACATAAACGCTTCATTGAAAGCTACAAGGTAATTCATACAACCCACAGCAAAACCACCAATGTCAGTAATAGGCCAAGTATTAAAGGCCGTTCCTGTAAAACTGTAACAAAAAAAAAGGAAAACTGATTCTACCCTAAAGAAATAATGCACATATAGGTTTTATAATAAAAGGAGAAAGAGCATCATGACAAAGTGCTTGTATATCCTTCCATCAAAAAAGTATACAAAATAAATATGCAAATGACAGGGTTACTCCAGCAATGAAATTTGAAGGATAAAATGTAACCATAGATGTGCATTTCATGCACATATTTTAAAAAATAAATTCCAATATGACAGGCCAATAGATCATCATTCTCAGTGCTGGGACTCCCTTATAGTCAGTAAAAACAAATTCCATACCCGTTCAGTTGAAAGGTTCATGTGAGGGGTGATGATGTGCTTGTATACGCAGGAGCGAGCTCCATGGACAAGTGCTTTTTTCAGCTTGGGGTGAACACAGGGATGGTACAAGAAAACAACCCCTCCATGCTGCAAGACATAAAGGTAGAGAGAATTCAACACCCCCAAACTTGTAAATATCTTTATGCTAACAGGAATCCTACCCTATCAATTCTATAATTGCTCTGTACTGGCCAGGAACTGATCAGACTGAGTGTGCGACTCCCACGGCTGACTATACACCAATAACAAAAACTGGAGCAGATCCACATAAAAAAAAGAATGAATATGCACTGCCCTGCAGTATATTATCTGTGGATAGTATAATGGGACATGTGGTTAACTTACAATTTTTTCTGTTTAACTAAAACACTAAGATTACAGCTCTCTATAATCGAACCCTGTTCTCTTTTAGTATGGAATTCTAAGTTGTACTGCAATGTTATTAATCATATAATTCATTCCCCATAAAGCTTTATAAAATCACAATATGTCCTACCTCAAGGTTATGCAGCCAGCGCTGTGGGGGACAATACACATACTCTCCATATCTGGCCCATTTTGGACGGTGCACGCCACTTTTAAAAGCAAATATATAGATTGTGTGACAATAGGATCCATATATATATATATATATTCCTTATTACATTTGGACATTTCCCTTTTAAAAATATAAACATACATTAAACACTGTATTATATCAACCAGTCTCTACTTTGCGTACACTTGGGAAAGGCTCCCATCTATCTGGCAGACACAAGAAATGATTTTACCTGTTGGGAATCGGGGTTGCATACACTATCTCAGTGTCCATACAGGCGCCGTGTGACTTCTACAAGAAAAGAGCAAATTTCAGTGATCTGGCAACTGACTGTACCTCTTTTCTCTACATCCACAAAAGTTCCCGGTTAAATTAAAAGGAATCTAGAGCTAATGATGAAGGTTACAATGATAAAGCTGAGCTTGCTGTACCCCTATAAAGTAGAATTTGCAGATGTATGTATATGTTATGAATCCTGGATGTGAGCCATTGTTAGTTTGTATTACCGTTTTCTCCTCCCCTTGAATTAAAAATAAAAACCTAATTTAAAAAAAAAGGAATCTACAACTAAAATAGCAGTGGTACTTATACAACAGACTTGTAACAAGAAGTATCCCAGCCAATATGCCTTCATTTACCAACACTGAGCTGGAACCCACAGATACCAATAATATTTTTACTTTCACTGCTCTACCTGCCTGAGTACTCTGTGATCTCACCTCTGGTTCATAATGAGTGGTAATGCTTGGAAACACCTGTGGGGAGACAGACAACTTTACTATTATAATCCTTTATTTACAATGCACTCAAATATTCTGCAGCCCACTACAGATATTATACATTATTCACATCAGTCCCAGCACCAGTGGAGCTTACAATCTAAGGCGCCTATCGCATTCACACACATTACGGTCAGTTCTATCAGGCGCCAATTAACCAGGGGAGAGCATACAAATTCCTCGCAGACAGTTTTCTGGCTGGAATCAAACCAAGGCCCAGCGCTGCAAGACAACAGGGTTACTCACTGTGTCACTATGATGCAAATGCTAAACACAAGTTATGTAAACTGACAGTAGAAACACATGCTACCTGAATGGAACAAACACCACACAGAGCTTTATCAGTGCTTTTTCTTCAGGCTATTAAGTTACTTTGATATTTTTTATCCCAACCCATGATTAAATGGTAACATTTGTTAGCTGTTGTTAGCTGGGCAGAGACAGATGAGAAGATTTGGGGAGATTAGTTGCCCGGCGACAAATCTCTCTTCTTCGGGTGACTAATCTCCCTGAACGGCCTCCCCACCGTCTAGAATCTAAATTGAGGCAACTTTGGGCGACTTTGGAAAACGAAGGTGCTCCAAATGCCATCCCGCCGGCAATTTAGATTGTAGCCGGCAGGGAGGCAGTTCAGGGAGATCATTGCCCGAAGACAAGCAATTTTTTCGTCGGGCGACTAAATCTCCCCGTATCTTTTCGTCTGTCTCAGCCCTAAATCTGTAGAAAAACAATACTTTCTGTTAAAAAAAAAAAAAAAAATAGCACATTCCGCATTGGAAGCAAAGAAGCTCAGTTAATTTCTGTAATGCAAACGCGGGAAGATGAAAATATTGCAGAAGTGAAGTGAAAGTAACACTGAGTGCAGTCAGTCCTGTACAAACTGCAGAAATACTGGAGAATTTCATACCTGAACTGGAAAAGGCCAGTGTCTCCCGGGACATGTATACACACTCTTGTCTGGAAGGTCCACATGAATATTCAACTGCAATGAAAAGAAATCCGATAAGTCTAAAGAGCAGAATAAAAGCACTTACGCAACAGTATATTCATTATAGCAGCACTTTGGTTATGGATTCCTAATCCGGAAACCCAAAATCCAGAAAGTTCGGAATTGCAGGAAGCCCATCTCCCATAGACTGCAATTTAAGAAAATAATTTTAATTTTTAAAAGGAATTTCCTTTTTCTCTGTAATAATAAAACAATAGTTGTACTTGATGGTAACCAGGCTGCATGAATCCATATTGGTGGTAAAACAATCCTATTAGGTTATTTAATGTATAAATAATTAGACTTAAAATGTTGCGGTTCAATTAACCAAGAATCCTTTATGCAGAAGTACCATGCATTGTGGATAATAAATCCTATACCAGTATATTTTATTAAAGTGGTTTATGTGCAATGCCAATAAAGGACAATGGTTTAGGGGCTGAAGTACCAAGAAGCAATAGCACAAGGGCTCTCTGGCTACTACAGTTTGCTAAAGGGAGTTAAGTTAACTTTAATATGTTATAGAATGGCTAATTCTAAGAAACTTTTCAATTGGTCTTATTTATATTTATAGTTTCTGAATTATTTGCCTTCTTCTTCTGACTCTTTCCAGCTTTTAAATGGGGGTCACTGATTCCATCTAAAAAAACAAATGCTCTATAAGTCTAAAAAAATGTATTGTTAATGTACTTTTTATTACTAATCTTTCTACTCAGGCCCTCTGCTATTCAAATTACAGTCTCTTGTTCAAATCAATGCATGGTTGCAAGGGTAATTTGGACCCTAGCAACCAGATTGCTGAAACTGCAAATTGGAGGTCTGCTGAATAAAAAGATGAATAACTGGGTGAATTGATAATCCAATATAAAGGTTGATGGGGGTCAGCAGTGATTCTGAAAAAGGACTGAACCACAACAAGTGATCTCATTGAAAGGCATTTACCAAATAATTGGTATTGATACAACTTTCCTATCCACAGAAGTGGCCAAATTTCCCATGATCTCTCTGATGTCAGCTGAATCCTTACTTGGTATAGCAAATAACTAATGACCTATATAGTTAAATATTATCTCAGAGATGTAAAATAAGACAAACAGGTCATACGTCTCCATAGCATTATATACTGTACCAACTGCTGTTTCAAGAATGTGTTCTGAATATTCTAATAAAAATAAATATGAACAATAACGCGGCAAAAGAACATTTACCAATGGAGAAGTAACAGCAGCTGGGAATTAAGGATTTCCATGTATCCGAGTGTAACAGTGTGTTTTTAATTCCCACAGCACAGTTGACATTTCTGAGTTCAGATAATGAGTTATCAGACATACGTGCAGCGGGGAAACCTTGCTATGAACAGCACATCTAAAAAATGAACAGCTTTAATACTACCCAGACCTGCAAAACCTGTTGCTCTAGATGTTTCCTAGAGAGAGAAAAACCTACGGTATAATAAGATCTTTCCTGTCTCTTAATAATAATTACTGCTGAAAGAAGCAATAATTAAACAGTAAGAATCTTATAAAGCTTTATTTAGGGGAGAAAGTAAAACAACAAACAAACAACTTCTCCTTTAAGAACCAATTCCCTGTCAGAACCCGACACAAGCTTAGAGGATTTCTGCACATAGGACACAATGGAATTCAGCAGTTCTATCCTGACATAAACATTTCCAGCCAATGAGCAAAGTGTAAGCACTTAAAGGAGAAGGAAAGGCTAAACCTAAATAAGCTTTATCAGAAAGGTCACCAGTAAATCCTCAAAGTAGAGTCCTCTGTCAAAAGAAACCTTGCATTTCTTTCATTCTATTGTGTACACACGGGCTTCTGTATCAGACTTCCTGTTTTCAGCTTAAACCTCCAGGGCTAAGGCTTGAGCATGCTCAGTTTGCTCCTCTCCTCCTCTCCCCCCCCTCCCTGCTTTAATCTAAACCCAGAGCTATGAGTGAGCAGGGAGAGACTCAGGCAAGAAGTGATGTCACACCAAGCTAATATGGCAGCTGCTATCCTAAACAAATATAGTGTTCTCGCTTGCATTATTGTGGCTAATTTATTGGCAATAAACTGCTTCATTAGCTTTCCTTCTCCTGTAAATACTCATTGCTTGCTATTGGGTTATTATAATCATGTAAATTTGCAGCTATAATAGAATATGAAGGCCACACTGTTTTCCTGGCAGCATCACTGGCAACATGGAAAGGTTAAAGGAGAGGAAAACTTTCCATCGCATTGCCATCTGCTATCATTCTCCTGGGGATTTCTTGTGTCGCATTAGGTGGGTGTCTGCATTGTATAGACATTTTCTGACTTTACTATAGTAATATAGGGAATGAAAGATTATAGTACCACAGTGCTCTCATAGAAAAAAAACATTGACCTGGGATAGAAATTAAGCAATTTTGTAACCCATCCCCAACTGTGAATATGTCTCCTTCTCCTTTAATTATTCTTATGGCAACAAAACACAGGGAATTGTAATGGACTCCTCTATATCATAGTCAATTGGATTTATCTGCAGGTAGAGAACCAAGCCAAACCCTCCCTCCACAGGACAATAAATGCCTGTGTGCCCCGCTCACTGATTATTCATACTTCATTGGAAACACTCAGATACAATAGAACCATCAGTTTAAGCTTTTCAGGGGACCACGAAAAATTATGTCAAATATGGGAAAATGTAAAACCAGGGAAATGTGTTAAAACAACCTTTTCTTCAAGTACTCAAAGGATATAGGCACAGCAGTCGTCTTCCATTTGAAATACAACATTTACTGTGTTAATAACAAGGGGGCATCATATTATACTTATGGGGGGCGTGTGCAAGGCCTCTCTGATAGTTCACATACACAAATCTAAAGCAATAAGTGATTAGTGCAGGACTGTATGAGGTGCCAGACTAATTGGGACAGGCCTACTTTACAGACAGAATGTGGCAAAATAAACATCTGGTTAGTATTTTAAACCCATGACACTAATAATAACTAGGGATGCAATAAATCCAGCTATTTTTGGATTCAGCCACAGCCCAGAATCCTTCTGCGAAAGATACGGCCGAATACCGAACTGAATCCAAATCCTAACTTTGCATTAGTATGTCGGGTCGCGGCCTGGCAGAAAGATTCGGCAGAATCCTGCTGAAAAAGAAAGACTCCCGAGACGGAATCCCTGAATTCGGTGCATCCCTAATAATAACATTCTTAGAGGACAAACGGCAATTTTTGGACAAAATTGTTATATAAAATCCAGGAAAACAGTATTAGTATCAAGGAAAGCACCAATTAAAGTGCATTAAAATTGGTGGGACCACAACAAATTAACATAAAATGCAGGATAACGTAAAACCAGGGTATGTAAAATTGAGGTTCACTGTATATAAAATGACACCACAGCCGGGCCAAGGAGTATGGGCTAGAGTCCTGCGCGGGTCCATTTTTTGGAACCTGTGCCCGCAACCTGCATTCTTTCCCGCTTGGACCTGCAACCCGACCCGCAAGTACCTTATCCGCAACCCAGACCCGCTGACCATCAAGGATCAGGACTGCAGGGCTCTAACTTGGGCACCCAGGACAAGGGAAGTGATGTAGGGGCCACACTTGTGACACTGCTGCAAATTTGTGCCCTAAGAATTAAGGGAATTCATTTACAAAGGCACATGACACAAGCAAGAAACTTTGAT
Source organism: Xenopus laevis (assembly GCF_017654675.1). Lineage (NCBI taxonomy): Eukaryota > Metazoa > Chordata > Amphibia > Anura > Pipidae > Xenopus > Xenopus laevis. The sequence goes on from NC_054373.1 coordinate 32,322,785, forward strand.
GTTTACAAGGGGGTTGTGTATTTTATAAGAGCTGCTGTAGAGAGTCTCACCCTACAACACCCCACCACACAGGCACAATGTTATTAGGCAACATTTCCAACGGTTGACATATATTTTATGCAATTACACTCAAGGGAGAGTAAATCCCCTCACCTATAATATGTGTTTCACTATAAATCCAGTGACATGATGGTATAACTCCTCCCCCACAATAGTAATGTAACTAAGAGCAGGACAATATATGAGATACTACATGTTCATATAAACGTTAACTTCCCCTTTAATTCTCCCCCAATGTATGTTGTTCGCATTAAAGTCTCTCTGCACTGCCCGGGGAGAAACGTTTCGTAATAAAGAGAATCAGTAGCTATTAGGGGAGCCTCTCACCCGGCCATTATCGCACACTTGCCCAAAACTCGCAGCGATCACAGAGCTCAGCTGCCCCATCCCGTTGTCTGACTGGGGGCGGGGTTAGGGGGACTGACCGAGATACACGTCATGGCGCCGCGCTGTTCTTTCCACTGTACACGCAGCCCGGATACGCGCGGCACCATCTATCCAATCAGAGTGTGATAACGTGATAAGCCTAATCTGATTGGTAGTTGGTAGTGTTTACTTTCTCGCTGGCGCGTGGAGGAGAATGGGCCAATGGGCCTCCACACATAGGGGCAAGGCAGGGCACTTGCCCCCTGGACCAGTAACATTAAAAAATGTTATCAAAGAAAATCTGTGACCAGCTCGCCTGTGTGCGCGCCACTGATGCAGCGCTGTTCCTCCAGCACCGGAAGTAAGCGCACACAGCACCGGAAGTAAGCGCACGCACCGGAAGTAAGCGCACAGCAGCCAGGAGGAGTAAGGCCGTGCTGGCTGGGGAGAGACAGTCGGCAGAGCGTCTGAACAGCTGTGGTGAGAGGGAGGGAGCGGCTAGACAAGGGAGGCTGCGGGGAGAGAACGGCCAGGAATTTCTCTGCCATCTCAGGGGTTACATATGGCTCCCCCCCAATTCTGACACAGTAAATGAATTGACTTTGCCATCAATAAGTAAATCGCCATGTGTTGCTCTTTCACTCCTCGGTCCCAAACTTAATAAAGTAAAATAACTTATCATTGAACCAATAACCACCTTGAAGTATTGTTTTCACCAGACATTCTGGTAACCCCATCCCTTACTCCAAAGTGATAAACAGCTGCCACTCACCAAAATCCCACACACGGGGCACATGCCACAAAAGAATCTTTATCCCAAAGAAACACTGTCAGACAAACAAGTTTAGGGACTGGTAGTTGCAGGGTTACCACCTTTCTGGAGACAAATCTGCGAGCTTCCTATATGTGTGATGTTTTCCTATTAATAAGCATCATTTTTACCCGTCCGGCAGGTGGCAACCCTTCTGACTGGTTTAAATTGTGTCATTTATGGTTTCTATGCGGAAGACATTAGGCTAAAAATGTCTATCCCACTGTAAAAACGCCTCTTTTCCCCAGGAGAGCAAGCCTCCATGAATCTCTACCCTAAAACACCCCAATATGAATGTCACATATGAGCCCCTAGATGGGATATTTATAATAAAGGACTTGCGTTCATGGGAAGTGTTGCTATATTATATTTTCTTTGGAGTAAGAACTTAACTCTGCTGCCAAACAATGGTCTATATATAACATAAATGTCGTAATGGCATAAGCGCCCACCTCTTCCATCGTCCAACTAGGGTCATCAACTACTGACTACCACGACAACACGATTTACTCGACACAATCTCAATGATTCTGGCAGAATTCGTCTGATAGTTCTGTCAAACAACGTGGTACCGATGATCTCACGTCAGGATTCTAGCACACATAACGACACCTGCCAGTTGGCTAATGATCGTCGCTTTGCTTTTCTCCCACACACTTGATACTTATTGGAACTGCTGATTCTACGCCTGCGTCGCACCCCTTCCTAGTATTTTCTGCTGCTCTTATGTCCAGCTCCTAGCGATGGTCAGTCGCTAAACAAACTATAATCAGATTCTTCGTATCCATCGAGTCTTTGTCATCTTAAATGTGACATCGTTGCTTCATATAGGATGAAAACAAATCAAGTTTGACACGAGTAGCACGTAGGATGCCGTGTATGCCACTGCTTCTTTGTCCGCCAACTTGAAGCGCATTGTAACCTCTGCTATCACCCAAAAAAAAAGTGTGGAAAAACAAGGCTCAGAGCCACAGACCCACTGTGCTACAAGCTTTATTATTAACAAAACCTGTTAAAATAAAACCTTGACAACACAAGTAATCCATGCCTGCACTTGCTGAGCCTGTTTCCACAACTCTTTATTTGCGTGATATGTTTATATAGGGATGCACCACACTAATTCACCTGATTTACGGGTTCACGCTGTCAAGACTGGAAGTCGTGACTTGTGAAATTCAAGATCCGAACATATCCTGAAAGATGCCGACATCCCCGAGGACACGATTCTTAAAAAACTTCTCACTAAATCTATAAAAGGGGTTCTTGTTCACCTAAGGTAACGTTAGTACTTGGTTGCAGAGATGTACCACATCCTAAGTACAGACTTTATCACTAGCGTTTACTTCATCATTATTTTCTGTACGGTTTATAATTATTTAGTGCCTTTTTCTCCCTCTGACTCTTTGCAGCCTTTCAGAACGTTCCGTTGGCCCATCGTCTGACCCCCCTTTCTAAAAAGCAGATTGCTCTGTAAGGCTACAAACTGTCACTTACTTACATTATGTTTGACTTTTTATTACTCAATCTTTCCTTTCACGCGCCCTCTTCCTATTCACTATCCAGTCTCTATTTGTCAAATCAAGTGGTTTCTTGCTAGGGGTACATCTTGGACCCAGCTCACCCAGAATCTGGCTTTTAGAACATGCTCAACTACCGGAAAGCCTCTGGAGACTGAATACAAGTCAAGATAACTTCAACAAACTACAAATATATAAAAAAATGAAACCATATTGCAAGTTGTTCTCAGAAGCATCAACTCTCTACATCATTATACTCATACCACCAAGTTATCTCAAAGAAGCATGTGACACATCACAGTTCATTAACTTCACCTTAGGCGTATGCATTCATTAGGCAACGTATGAAGGTGAGAATTCTCTGGAATGGCAACAATGCTTTTGTTGCACATTCGCGTTTTAATTGATTTGAATCACCTACCTAGCCCACATGCCATGCACTTCGACATAAGAGACCCTGGCAATAATAAAACAGGCTCTGCGAATAGAAGGAACGATTAGGCACATACAATCACATTGTAGTCTTAACACTCTTGTTAAGATGGGAGTCCAGTGAAAACCCCCATTTGAAAGGCTGCGAAAAAGTCACAAGAAGAAGGCAAATCTATTGTCAAAACTATATAGGCAGAAAAAAAAAAAAGGCAAGCGCCATTTTAGATATAAACTTAGATACGAATTAGCTGTGTTATAACGAAACACCACAGGACAATGTCACTCTTCAAGATTAGTGACATGCTACCACATATAATAATAGACCACCCGTCTTGCAGCAACCTCACGAATAAGTGTGTATCCTCGTCTTGCCCATTGATGGTGACTTTGGCATAAATGCCATCGGCATGGGAACAGACAGACACCCGACGGAATGTTAACACTGACGCATAAGCAACGGCCCTCAATGCCAGCTCTGTACTTCGTGAATCCACATGTCGGGTTGCCGCTTGCGGCAGCACTGCCGTCCCCCCTTAACTGATTCCATTGCCCGCCCTGCCATAACCCCCCACTTGCCTCGGGGCTTTTGTGGCCTTCTCTCCACTAAGCCGGTCCTGCGAACAGATCGTCGTCAGATGGAAACCATACATAACAGCTGCTGCGGATGTCCATCAGGCTTCTTAAATGTGCAACACCCTTAAGAACTGAGCCGAAACTGCAGGGGGAGGTGGATGCGCTTACTTCCCAGCCATGCAGCAATTCAAGGCAGCTTTGTTTATGACGATCCTCCCTAACGAAAGTCATCCAGCCACGCTCCCTACCAACGACCACCCACTGCAGCCATGTGCACAGTCTTAGGTCTTGCAAAGCTGTCTAAATAAAACTTACAAGATTGATGACCCCTGTAGCCAATATTTCAAACTGCATAAAATTGTGATATAGGCCTTGTGCTGGTGCCAGTAACGTTCACGTTAGTATTTATTTACCACGAAATTACCGAGCATCAGACTCTGCTACATCGACCCTTCTGAACTTATGTCAGCCAAGATACGATACGTCGCTTGTCATGGGTAGAAAATATGTACTATAACCTCCAGCCTTCGGCTCTGCATGCTGCAATGGCTGCGCTCTCACATTTGGCCATTTTGCCAGGTCGTGTACCTCTTGTGGAAGTGTCTCTGTGTTGGCCGCACTGTGACGGGCCTCGTACCTTGACACACCTCTTTACTGAGAACCACTTGTACCTTTATGGTATCAGCTGGATACAGCACG